>NC_088246.1:116856894-116901894 GCF_036013445.1 Caloenas nicobarica | reverse complement strand
ACTTCAGTGAGCTTTAGAGCAGGCTTTAATTCTTTTTTTACTTTCTTTTTTACTTTTCCTTTTTTTTTTTCCCCACTCTCCAGATTTTTTAAAAGGGGATAAAGGGTGCCTTGAATTTACTGCTTTACCTGCTGCTGCCGTCTGTATCTAGTTTACTGAAGTTTGTGCGGTTCAGTAGTGCTTTTGTTTGGCATCTTGTGAAGAACAAACGAGCCGCTCTTCCCTCACCTTTTAAAAATGATACCACAATGAAAGTTCTGTTGCTTGGGCGCGCGCTTATATTCCGAGCTTCCCAGGGAGGATTTATTTACGTGCGCATAAGAGTTTTAGAGCCAGTAGGAGCGCGACCAATTAGCCGTATTTGCAAAAAGATGCTGGGAAACTTTAACTGAAGGGTAGTCTTAGATCTCGAAATATTTAAGGACAAAGGAATAGATGTTCAGAATTAATTGGCAAATAGAGGAAATTGTTCTCCTGTTAGAATTGGACATGTTTTACTCGTGGTTATTTGTTAGATGCATTACAGAGAGGAGGTTTGTTTCAAATATCTTCCTATAAACATCACACTTAATTTAACACAAAAGATACAGCTTCCATTTTATGTGGAGGTATGGGCTTTGCCTTCCTTATGTATCAGTAGCCTGGGAGTCCCTCAAATGAGAAAACAGCAACATTGTATGAATCAGATGGAGTAGCTTGGATTTGCTGACAATAAACTACTGACTTAACAAAACCGCTTAATGTTCGGGATAGAGATGGTAGATATTTCTTTATAGTGTCTTATTTACTATTTTTCATCTAAAACTGGACAGTAAATCAATCGTCATCTGTAATTATTGCTGCAGTAATTACCTTTGGGGGGTAGGTTATCATTCTTGGTGGCCTTTGTTCAAATATCTTTTTCATTTTCCCTGTTTTATTTTTCTTGAGTCATGTCAATTTTGTGTGCATTGATAGTACTCTGAAAGCAGTCAGATTGTAAGATTTCTGATAGGGTAATAATGTGATGCATCTGAGAAGTCGAAAGATGCTTGCATAGACAGCATATAAATTCATTGATAAGAGTCTGCCCATCAATTAATGCATCTTCATTTTTAGTGAAAAAACAAAAGCTTAAAGTAATGTTGCAAGGAGAATTTAAACTGTACCTCCAATGCAGTGTTTGTTTAAATTTCTTATTTCTTAAGTATTACTGGTATAGTCAGTAGAAAATATAGTTCTACAGTTTAAAAATAAACAGTATTTTAAATAGCTTTTCTGAAAAACTAGTCTTTGAATGTATGTAAATGAGTTATTTAAACTCGTGAGTGCTGTTTTACATCTAAATAAAATATGGAGTTACATATTACATTTCCAATTTGTCATGTACTTAGCAACCCTTTAAGGGGGGAGGATATAAGAGATATTTTTGATAAGTCTGTCACTTTTGATAACTTAATTTGAAACTTATATCTTAGGGGAATACTGATACGAGGCAGGTAAATACATTAAAACAAAAAGACATTTGAGTTTTTTATATTGAATGCATGAAACTAACATTCATCTGAAATAGTGGGTGTTAAGAACTTGCTAATGACTAAATTTCTTCTGTTTCTTGAAAATACACTTTTTTTGAATTACCCTGGTTTCTGTTTACATTCCTTTTCTATTTCTTTTTTCTCTCTTAGCTCCCCCCCCACCCCATTTTGGTTTCTTGCCAACTTTGAGCTGAGTGTCCCCCAGCTCTTGGTGAGGATTGCATCTCAGGTTTGGACCTAGGAAAGAAAAAATACATTGTTAACATTAGATAAGCCCCTTACAATTTAATAATAATAAACACATCTTTCCAAGGAAAAATAAGATTGTAATTATTTTTGGTGAAAAACAGTGACTCTTATAAATAGACTACAGGGTTGTGGCAAAAAAAAGTCTCAAAAGGAGAGTAAATTATTTAACTTTCTGAAAAACTGTAATTTGAATATCTTATTTTACTTTAGGAAGGAGGAATTAAAGTTCAACTGCCGTATTCTTTTAGGCGGAGGAAGGATCAGTTGCATCAAACTCAACAGTCCTGACCTATATTTCATTCTACTGATTAATTTATCCCATTTCCTTGGCTAGTTTCTGGGGGGGGGGGGGCGGGGAAAGGGTCTCTTGGTATCATTGACCTGATCAAAATCACCTAGTATAGTTGGTGGGTTAGGGAGGATAGCAGAAGAAAAACAGGCGGGGAAAGATAAACCAGAGATACGGTACCTGTGTACAAGCCCCAAAAGAGCCCCTGTGCAAATGAAGGGTGTCGGAGAAGGGCAACGGGTGTGACTCCTGAAACTCTTCGCAGGGAAGGACAACACCATCCCCTCAGTCAAACCATGCTGGAGCCCCCCAGGATGCACAAGCAAGGGAGGGAGGCAGAGCAGCTCACTTGTATCTTGTTTAACTTGGCCATTGAAATGGTAAACCTTTTCTCTTTTTGTGACTTGGCGTGCTTTGCAGATATAACACTTAGGTTACTGACCGCCTCCCCCCTCCCTTCCCTTTCTGGTCCATGGGGTTTTAGTTTTGGGAGGGCTTGGGGTTTTTCTTTTGCCCTTACTACTGGCTTTTGATGAGAAATTTTGTTTAGAAACAAAGTTACAAAGATAGAGTCACTTGCAAAGAAAAGCAGGTATTCGATATGCAAACCGGAATGAAAATGTAGCCCTACTAAACGTTAAACCCGGGTTTCTCTGAGCTAAAGTCAGGTAATATTCATTATGCTAAAGTCACTCGGGAAAAATCACTGAAACTGTAGGTGTTAGATAAGCCATCGCAAGGAAACTAGAACAGCCGCACACATTTAATAAAAGTGCTGATCTCTGAAAGTACATTCTTTTTGAAAAAAATATAGAAGTATTTTGTTATTGCTTCAAAGTAAATTTTTACTCATCATAATTTTGTATCCCACATTTGACTGCAGAAATAAAATTACTGAATGTTAGTTCCTAGAAAGATGAGAAGGAAAAACTCATTGGCTGTAGTTTACATATCTATATTCTGCTTAAAGAAGGCTTGTATCTTGAAATATTTTGGCAAGCGTGGAGTACCTCTTAAAGTTTTCCCTCTTTTTGAGGAAACCTAGGTACTGTTTCCATCCTGACTGAATTTACAGCTGCAACTCAATTCGTGCAAAGTGTTGGTGGACTGAGCAAACAGTACCTGTATTTTAACATGACTTGTTTTCTCATCATAAATTTGAAGCAAAAGGCTGTTTCTTGTACAGAGGTGCAAGTGGTGTGATATAGTATTAAGGAAGGTAGAACAGTAGTGGATTAAAACAAAAACCTTAATTAATAGCAGCAATAGTTCAGAGAGCGTTTGACATTCGGATCCCCTTCAAACAGTAGCCTTTACATTTCTGTGTATCTGTCGACTATTTGAATGTTTATTCTCAGCCCCAACCCTCCCTGGCTTTTAAATTGCATGGACTAGACTCAGAAGTCGTTAGATTGTCTGCTGATTATATTATAATCAATCCAGCATAAACAAAAACAGTAATTACTATTGGCATGATTTCTGTGAACTTGTCTTAAAGTTTCAGTATTACCGGACCAAAGAACTTTTTCTGAATGGGCCGTTTTCAGGAAATGTATTATTTTGGCATCATCATTTTATAGGGAGGGAACAAAAAATTCATAAGATTCCATTTGCTCTGAAAAGCAAAAACATCTGTTTGATGCATGAGTGGATTGCTGGCTTCTATTTGGCCATGCAAAAAAGGGCAAAAATTAAGATATCGAACATAAAAGAGTACATGAAAAAACAAATTACAAAGAGGATATAAGATTAGCATCTTTTTATAACACAGGCTATTTATAGTGTTCTCTTTTGACTTGCCAAAGCAAGCCCCAGCTCCTTTATATATTAAAAAAATCCGTAACAACAAAAACATCCCTAACCTTTAGTAATATTCATTGACTTTGGCAATGCATAGTGATATTGATGGTCTTGATTAGCTGTAGGATTACAGTAATGCTAGTCAGTCATTTTTGGGGCCAGCATGAGTTATACCGACCATCAGCATCTACTTCCTTCAGAGCAGGTACTATTAGGAGTGAACATCTAAACAGCTGCATCTAAACAGCTACTGCTTGTACTGCTGACTTCCATAAAGGGGAAATTTGATGACAAAGAGAATGTTAAGAGGCTTAGAAATGCTGCATGTTTGGTTTGGTTTGATTTTGTTTTCCCGAGTTGCTGTTAACTTTGTGTAACAAGGGAAGCTGTCAGTATGGAGGCACTTATCTAACGTGTAGGATAACGTTACCCACCATGATCTAAGAGGTCTTGAAAGGCTTTATTTTGCTCTATAATTCATTCAGTCTAATTTACAACTAGTTTAATAGCTCTCATTTCTTTGTTCTGAAACATGATTCAGTATTTTGAAACTTGCGCATTTTGGAAAAAAAATCTGCCTTTTGAATGATTGTACGTGAAGAAAGAATCTGGAAGCATTGTTAACGTTTTGTGTAGACCATATGGATTTAGTGTTTTTTTCTGTGTAAAACACTGAAAGTAAGATACTTGGAATTGTTCTTTTTTAGACTGATTAAAATATAGTATGAATGCTGATGCCTTAAGACAGAGCTCTTAGCTTCTTTTCCCCACTGTATTTTGTGGTTTCCATTGGTTCCTATAGGGCTACCTGAGCTCAAAATCACTCCCAGCTGCAGGTGGGGAAGATGCGCTACTTTACTTAGAACAGTGACATATATACATATGTATATGTTTTTCCCTGAAGGGACAGCATACAGGTCTACAAAGCATTGGACCTGTTTTAGTTGGTGCTGGGAAAATGTATATTTCACAATGTGTTACTACAAAGCATTGAAGTTTGTCAGCTGCTCTCTTTACAAAGGTTGGATAGCACAAGAGAAGCTTTTAAATACTTTTAAATCATAGTGCAATGCTTGGCATAGAATTCTGAGAAAAGATGAATGTGCAAAACCCAAAAGAGGTGATGAGGATTGTTTTTGTTTTAACTTTAATTTTAGACAACTTGGGTTCTATTTCACCTCGAGTATGAGTAATTATGCTACTTTAGCAATTATTAGAGATGAAAGAAATTCTGTTAGATATGAGTCTTCTAAACTTCAGTAGCTTTAGTTTTAGCCAGGATAATGATCAAGGAGTAGTTAGCCATATGCCTAGGGACCATGCTGTAGCAAAAACGATAGGGCTGATCTTGGGGGTATCCTTATTACAACATGTTATAATTAACATTTTAATTCAGCCCTCCTCCTTTCAAAAAAAAATCTGCTTTATGTTATTCTGTGCACACATTAATAATACTGCACAAAATTGCCCTCTTCCAATGGATTTTTGAACCAGGACCAGTGTCCTCTGTATTTACAATATTAGTTAACTCTGGCCATGCTTTTTTTTTTCTACTTCACATTCTTTTAGTTTCAAACATTTTTTTCCCCTCTATTCTGCATAATTATTGAGAAAAAGATGTAGAGGATTTATTTTTCCTCCTTTTTTTCAGGATTTAGTCTAGATTATCCATGCTATTCTGTTGTGTGCACAATTGAGCCTTTTAGATTTCCCTTTAGCTAGAGTGATGCTATGCATGCTGTACTGCAACTTTTCTTTGTACAGTTGAATTGGTATAGTGTGCACTCAAAAGGGTTGAAGGGTTATTACTTATCAATTCTGCACAATTAATGCCCAATGAAATTTTAGATTTTAGGGGGATGTGTTTTCATTATGTTTTTTTCCCTACTGTTTTTTATCATGTGAGCAAGACAGGGATATTCTTTGAGTAAGCAATTCATCTGATACTTTCACTTTTTAAATATTGGTGCAATTAGGTGCAATTTTTCTTTCTAAGGTTAGGATTTTTAGTCCTTCAAGTCTGCTTAAAGTCATTTATATAACTGTTGGTATAGTGGCTTCCCCCCACTCTCCCCTTTCTTCTTTTTTTAATGCGATTGGGGCATACTAAGGTTCTTTACGAATATAATATCAGTAACTAGTTAGCCTTCTTACAAATTTGGAAATGCTAGTCATTAGTTAAACAGCCTGTTGCCTGAAACAGGAAACTTTTTTGCCCTGAGAGCAAATGGTTAGGATGTTGATAGTGAGGGTATGGGTGCTTTCCCTCCTTCCCCAAGCCCATTTTTTGTGAGCTTATTCTCCCATGGAGGTCAATAACCAGGAACAGGAATTTTGTCCTTACCTAACAGGAACTGTAAAATCTCCCTCCTCGTTTCTCACACAGACATTCGGTGTTACACACGAGCGTGGAGCACTTTTAAGTCTAAATATCCTGGTTAACTGCACAATAGATGGCTTTCATATACAGTTCCTGAAACTTGTTGTGCTCCTACTATTATTAGGTTGTGTTTTGCTGGGAAAATATATTTCAAACAATGAATTCCGTGATAATTGATTTTTTTTTTAGTTTTATTTTTTTTGTTCACTTTTGCGAAGCTATCAAGTTCGACTTCCATTTTTGACTCATTAACTTCTTGAAAGGAACTTTAAAAACAAAAATAAAATACCTGCTGTGTTGCTGGACTGGATGATGTGATGTAGCGAGGCAGTGTCCTTGGGAAGACTAGGCTATGCTTTTATCAACAAAACTTTCTCTGGCACTGAATTATGATAGCTTTTTTCTTTTTTCCTTTCCAGGCAGAGTCAAGTGAATTTCTAACTTTGACAGTGGCAGTAGGAAGGAGGAGGGAGTGGGGAGGTTAATTATTTTCCACCTCCAAAGAATACAATTGCGAGGAAGGAACTTTCTGATTCACTGGTTCCAGGACAACAGGATGTCGAGATCCATGCCTGATGTAAGGTTTTCATTCGGAAGATGGGAGGAGGAAATGGGTCACTATTGGTCTGTGCCTGCAGCCACTGTGTTACGTGGCTTAGAAAGAGCTGGAGCATAGGAAAAGATTTGGTTTGTGATTTCTGGTGAATCTGTTGAGCAGAAGTCTTAGTCGTCAGATACAAATGTGAATCAATGAAGAAAGGTCAGAACGCTCTAAGGCTAGGCCCAAACAAAAGGGCTTGCATGCTGCAGGTTGCTAGGACTTCAGGGCTTAGTTTACAGGTGCCTGGTTGCCTACTATAATAGTCATCTTGGACCAGGCACTTGGTTTCTTAATATAATTCATAGGTAGGTTAGTGTTATTGAGTAGGAACTACCTTAAGGAGATGGTAGGAAGAACTTGGAAAGAGTAGTGTGTCATAGCTCCTCCCCTGTTCTAGATAGGTGTGTCTTGCTTAGTGCAATAGGGTATCTCATAGCAGTCGTTTATCTGATCCAGCTTTTTGGAGATAGGGGACAGGTTGTTCCTTTCCTCCCAAGTTAGAAGGAATTGAGAGGTTGTGCTCTTGCTCTTCCTTTCCCCTTCACCAAAGAGGGAAAGTTATTTGGCCTGCTAGGATGTGAGAGACAGGGATTCTGTTCTGTGCTTTCTCTCAGGGTGTTTGAATCTGCATCTCACAGGGAGTACATCAGTCATTACGCAGCAGCATATTGTGCTCTGAGTGTGAGTTGCCCTTTTATTTTTGTGAATGATGTTTCCCTTTTTAAAAGTGTAATTAAGTATTTGTTGGACAAGGAGGTGAGAAGGAGTGCTCATACACAAGAGTTATGGCTTTAGTGGCTTGAATACCAATTGAGAAAGGGGAGACCTGGGTCCTGGTCTGCCAAGTACTCACTGCAATATTACTTCTGATGAATTGTTTAAATGAAACCAGAACTGAAGTCCATGTGTCCCACTTCCCATGTGGGTACCCTAATGACAAGGATAAGGTATCGCCCTCATTTTCCTTCTTTCTAGTTCAGTCAGTATTGTAGATGAGGTATGGCAGTTTCAACAGCAATGAATGAGTGCACCCCAAGTCTTAGGGTAAGTGCTCTTTGTTAAGAAGCTCATGACGTGAGTACAAATCCTTCTGATAGAGAAGAAAGTTGAGCTGGTGCCACCCACATCCTGGGTGAGTGATCTAACCGGTGGGTGTGGGCCAGAGGGGGAAAGGAAGAGGTATTTCAACCCACGCGTTTTTCTGCCAGTATTTTGTAGCAACTGGGGAAGGGTATGTAAATTCTGAAGAACCAGCCCATGAGACTGTGTCCAAAGCCAGGGCAGGAAGGAGAATATTTAATCTTCCACTAGCCAGCCGTGTTGGGGCTTTGGTTTGACTTCAGCATTGAGCTGCACAGCACTGAGAAAGTCTGGATGGGAAAACCATAGATACTGCCTGACCTGAGTGGCACGTGAGCAGAAATTCTGGCAATTTAGATGCAGTGTCCCCTCACTAGTTTTTGGCTCCTGAGCTTTTTTGTGGATATAGACCAGAGTGCTGTTCTACATGACAGAAAGTTACCTAGAACAGGTCAGAGAGTTTGAGGGATCAAAAATAACCTTATGAAACCTTGGTACAGGATAGATGGAGATCTCTGGTGAATCAGAGATAATCTCAGTTGAAAGGAGGTGTTTTTTTGACTCAGATAAATGTACATCTTTAGGTAACAGAGCTAAAGCATGCAGCTATATTTTGTTTTGGTGTTCCAATAGTGTCAGACAGCCCAAACTCCTTATTTTAGGCACATAAATAAATTACTTAACTTTCCAAGGCAATGATCCTCTACAGTAACCTTTACTGTAGGTCCTCATAGCCCTTCTTACATCACCTATCTTCAGAGTTGTGTAAAGCTGGCTACTTTGAAGGTTTTGTGATCCATAGGCCAGTTTGATTCAAATTGCTCTCTCTTAATGAGTTTAGGGTTTTGTAGACTGTGTATAATGAATTTCCTGTTTTCTAAGCACAGTTGAAAATACAGGTCTGTAGGAGTACTAGAAATCCTTAGTTATGTCCCTTTGAGAGAATAAGCAAGCTTAGGTGATCCATAGCTTCAGTATACTTAGAGGAATCGCTCTGAAAGTATTCATGTTCAGTACTGGGTTTGGTAATTAGGCTTAAAATTTATCATAGCCTCCTAATTTCTACCTTTCCTCCAAATGGACTGGATGCCCACAGTCACATTGTCAGGAATGGAGGTGGATTATTCAGTTTAAGACAGGCAGGGCAGCTGAAAGTCCTGACGCTGGTACTAAGAATTGACTTCCAGAGAGATTCCCTCTTGCTTTGCTAGTTCTCACTATGGTTCTCAATCTGACTCAGAGATCCACTGTAATTTGTTACCTTGCATGATAAGAGTCTCTTAGGGATGCCTGAAATTTACTTGAAGTTTATAAAAAGCTTTAAGATTCTTTGGAGAAAAGTACTTTTTGAAAAATATATCACACCATTATTAGTTTACTTTAAACAATAGAAATATGCATAGATGTAGCTTAACCTTGTTAATAGATGCATGATTAGGGAGGCAAAGTTAGCATTCTAGGCAGGATTAATTAATCTACTGCCTCAGCTATCTAGAAAAAGATATCCCCCCACCTCTAGCTTTGGAGTTTCTGTAGAATTCTCCCTCTGCTGCAAGAAAGAGCATCTTCTGCCTTTTCTGCACACAATGTTACATAAAACAGGATGTCTTTAGGCTGTCACATTTGGATACTGTCATACTTGAGATCAAGGGTTGGAAGAATATCCAGAGGATTTCTTAAGCATAATTTCTTTCCACTTAAGTGTATTTACTACTTTTATGTTTATGTGCTGCCTAGGAAAATACTTTATTTTAGCATAAGAATAATATTTTCCAGCCACTGCAGTCTAATTGGGAACTCCTAATTCAGTCTTTCTACAAGAAGAACATTAGGGGAAAAAAAAAAAAACACAACACAAGCTCAGTGTTGGGTTAGACTAAAGAAAGGAGTAAAAAATATGAATGCTGTGAAGGACTTTGTGTTCTGAAAAAAGCGAATGCAAGAAGAACAATGCTTTATATAACAGGAATCTTTCAAGGAAAATAGTAATTTCCAGTATCAATACTGTTACAATGCTTGGAGGGGTAGAAATAGGAAAAGGGTTAAATCACAGCACAAAGGAAAACAAATCAGAAAGACAAATATTCATACATATGATTAATTGGATTTTTGTACAGTGTGGCTACACACAGAACTAATTTTCAATGGGGTTCTGGAATGTAGATATTGAAATGTTAATATGCAAAGGCATTTGTTTTTCCAACTCTTCTCACATGAAAGTCATTGGGTGTATGTACATTTGGGAGTCAGGATGGTAATCAGGTTTCTGGCTAGTAGCCGGTAGACATATGTTGATACTAGGTGAAGCTGTCCAGGAAACAATACTTTCTTAGTAGTTCTGAACTTTTATGAACGCCAGTTATTTTAAATGACATTATGGAGCAGCCTGAAATGGTTGTTGACTTCCAGGAGTCACTCACTGAATTGCTTCTTAAAGTGGCACGGCCAGGTGTGAAGCCCTGTGCTCACGTCTGCAGCCAGAAGAGTTTAAAAAGTGAATTTTAGAGCACTGGTGGTATCTGGGGAGAGAAGAAAGCGGAGGAAGGTGTAGCCCTAACAGGCGATACGTTGACACGTGATCCTGCATTTAACACTACTCTGTAACTTCTTTAATTTCATTTTTGTATCCTGACTGAACCCTTATGGAGATGTATTTCCACAGCACGTTATTGCCAAGAGCGAAGCGTCTTCAAAATCCATTGACTTTATTAGAGTTAGAAGATACTCAGCACCTCCTGTAACTGGCTCTTAAATTCGCCTTCCGCTATGTGATTCATCTATCTAATCATACTTAGTATCTACCTGTAGGTGATGGCAATATGAATGTCCTCTTGGTTTTTATGTGGCCATGAGGAGGAGGGAAACGAAAAGTAGAGAGATACTTCCAGAAATTACAGTCATTTGTAGGTACTGAAATAATGGCACACACATTTTATTCCTGTTCTGTCTGGGTAACTCCGTAAATTGTGTATTGATTATGCTAATACAGCTAGTGTCTCTATTACTTGTCTGCAGAAATTATTCAAACATGTAGATTGAAGATGCACTTGGCAAAGTTACCATCCTAAGAAAAAGGCTTTTGTGCAAAGATGGCTTTAAATTGAATTACTAATCATATGCTAATGGAATTTATAGATTAAGTATTGAGTTATAGGAAATGCGAAGTGCGAGCTAAAAACATATATTCTAAACTTCCTATCCCGACAGTCTTAGTTGGTATATTAGGTTTATTTTCACATCTCTCAAGGAATATGTTTTAGGAAGGGATAGATCAATAGCAATCTATTTTTATAGTTTATTTTGGGATATGTGGCTTCTCCTGCTTTGTTTAACAAGCTGAAAAGAGGCTCAGGCGTTTGGGACAGTTCTTTTTTTTTTTTTTTTTTTTTTTTTTTGTCTTTTTAAAAATTTATTAACCCACCTAGACTAGAAGAAAATAGACTTTTTTCAATTATCTTTTGCTTTTATTTTATTATGGTTTGTAACAGCTCAGAAGCCATAAATCTTAGCCAGAGTTCTCCAAAAGGCTTCCCTCAGTGAAAATATCCTTTTTCACATTTCTAATTTTATCCATTTCTTTTCCATACAAGTTTTTTTCCAGGCTTCAACCAGAAATGACTTGTGCTTTTCCTTAGGATGCTCAGTCTACAGATTAACTCTTCAGTGAAGGGGAATCCTGGTTAGGCAGTAGAATATGAACGATATTTTGCAAGCTAGAAAACCTGTGTATATTTTGTACTAACTTTATAAAATAATCTTCCTCCTTTATACGCTAACCATGTGTCCCATGAAGAGAATCTAAGCAAAAGGGGTAAAATCCTCATTGATCAGCAGGTGTTGCTGCAGAGCAGTCAGGAGATTAATTCTATTTTTAGGACTCCTCTATCAAAATTCCCACAAGTTTTTGTCCTTGGCTGTCCTTGGTGGTACTATTTGGTTTATTTTTATTTTTATTTTTTTTAAAGCAATAGTTGGTCTTAATGTTGATATTCAGCAGCCTAAGCATGAGAGGTGCTCTGAATTGAAATCAGGGTTTGCCTTGGACACCAGCTGTAGCAAACCCGAAATGTCCTAACCTTTCACATAGATACAGCTTCAGTTTAGAGATACTTTTTTTTTTCAGTAAAATTTAAAACACTGGTATCTGTCCAAACCACGAGCTTTTATAATGGGAGATAGATTGCCATGCTGGAATTTTGTTTCCTTTACTGAGGTTTTTTTTTTTAAATTACTCTCAAGAAGTGTGATGTCACAGTTGTTGTGGTGATCTGGTCCTTTTTTAAAAAAAATTTATTATTAGAGTTGCCCATTTGTTTTGTTTTTCAAAAGCTGCACTGAGAAAATATGTAGTAGGGACTTGATCGTTTGTTTTTTTAGGGAACAGATAAGTCAATTGAGAAATATTTCTACAGCTAACAAAACTGGTGACCTGTGGTCATAAACATATAATTGTAGGAACAAGTAATGATGTTACTTTCATGACAACATTATTTTAAATGTATCTAGAAGTGCTGCTGTTCAGCAGTAACATCACTTATTCACAGTCTGAATTCATAAGCTGTTGTTCTGGTTTCCTGAGGCCTCCCTTTTATTAGTATTCTGTCACTTTGTTATCTAGAATTTGTCTTACCTTATGCTAGGATGTGGTATATGCTGTAATGAAGCTGACACCCCTATGTTCAATTACAGTCCTAGAGTATAAGTAATTTTTATATTTGAATTAATAATAGTGCATACATTGTATTGTTATATCTGCATATCATCCTTGTGGCATTTTTCAGTTACATTTCATGCTAGTGCTAGAGAAATGGATTTGGTTAGCAAAATTTAAAGCATCTCACTATATAGGTTCTGTTTAAAGTTGCCTTCCTCTCCTGAAAGAAAATGATATAGTTGATGTTTAAGGGAAGTTAATGTTGGCTGCATGTCGTGCTGCCTTTTGTAGTCAGGTGAGTTTAACGGTGGCCTGAGAGCTGAAATAGTACTGAAATTTTCAGTCTGGTTGTGGAAAGGCATAAAGTGCTAATCAGGAACTTATTGGATGCTACCAGCTGTAGCTTACTTAATGTAACAAATACCCATGCTAGGTGGAGGACTGATCTAACTTAATGCAAAGGAAAATGGCATGCTATTTTGCAGATGATTTGTAATAATGCTAACATTTCCCTAATTCTGTGGGTTTTGTGGGATAGTTTTCTTACTCCTTTTACCATACTTCCCCCTAAACATGGTTTTAATTTTTCTGACAGATGTGTCAGTCTAGTTGAATATTATTAGCAAGTCTTTGTGCTATGGCCTGTTGTGACCTACTTGGTTCTTTTGTGATTGAGAATCCCTAAAGGGCTTGAACAACAGTTTAGAAAGATGCTAACCACAAAGTTACCTGCTCTGATACTTGTTTCCTTTTTTTTTAGTGTAATAGCGACATACTGATCAGCTTTTGTTGAAAGCAAACCTCAGCTGTCACAGAATTTTCATATCCCTAAATAGCAGGGAAGTTTTAAATGTTTGGTTTCACAAGGCATACACTGTCAGGTTTTCACATGACAAACTTACGTACCTGAAAACAATTTTTTAGGCAGTATCCATGTTTGTTTTTTTCAAGACCTAGAAGCGTTTGGTGCCCTCGGTCAGCAGCACAAAGCTGAGCACATTTCGGTGTGCACTCACTTCTCAGGAGGAGCAAGAGATGCTGGTTCTGCAGCTGGTGGCAGCAGACATTCAGTGCAGAACAGCACAAAAGACGAACTCTTGCATTTTAGTTTGCATACTCTTATAAGTGGAGATCCGCTTCAAACATCAGATCTTTTTTACTTCATAGCAGGCAGCTGCTTTATTTTGAAGTTTCCCACTTGGAAATCCGTTTTTGAAAAGTTCACGTTCGGGCACCTCAATTCCATCTTGAGACTTAAGAAATGATAGAGTTTTTAAATTGCCTTTCTGGACCAACTTATGACATATGTCGTGGTTGAGGATTTCATTGGTAGATAATCAATACATCTACAGCCTATAATAAGGTTGATCAGTGGGTACTGATGACCAAGATGAGTTTCCTCTCAAGGGATGGAAAAGTAGATTTATTTTTCAGTTTTAGAGCTTGCTCTTGAGATCATTTTTTGGAAAGAGATCAACAGCTGGTGGTGGGCATAAACAGGGTCAAGTTGGACTGCTGCAAAGGTTTCACTGGTGGCTTCGAGGTGGGTCACAAAAGGTGGTGTCTCTCTCTTTTTTTTTTTTTTTTAATTGTATATTAGTTGTATTCATTATTTTTCTTGCTGTATTAACAAGTCTTACCAATCTGTGCTGCCCTCGTGAGAAATCTTTCTATTTAGCTTAGTTTGTGCTTCACCACGTATTCCCCGAAGCTCAGCTTTTCCTGAGCTTTTCCCATTGCTTTCTTTGTCTGACCAGTTTCCTTTAGCTGTGAGGACTGCTGGGATGACTGCTTCAGTGTAACAATGAAAATCATACCAGCTGAAGTACTGGTACTGCTAAAATACAAGTTCAAATGAAACAGTCAGCTTATAAAATCCTATTTTGTGAAATACTTGACTTACTCCAGGGCCTGGGAAACTTTATCAGATCTCTGTTGATGGGAAGAGTGTGCTTACTAGCCACAGCTCTGGGACAGAGATAGAGATTGTTTAGAGTCCTCGAGAGACTGTACTTGACTCTTTCTAATATATGCACTGTGTTTCAAGTTTCTAGTGTCCTAAGAGTGTCCTTATGAAAACTGGTGTTTTTTTTCTAGAAACTCAGATTCTAGAAACAACCAGTTGTATGAAGCCTTGGGGTTGGCGGAGGAGGAAAAGAGGTACCTGTGGAGTGTGTATATGTATCTCTTCTTTTGAATATATGTCTAGATTTATATGTGACCCTAAGTGTTGCACTCTCTTGTCCCAAGAGCCAGTGAAAAAAACCTCAAATCTTTGGATTTTAACTCAGTTGCATGATTATTTTTTGAGGTCTGAATTCTTGGGAGTGGAAATGCTGCCGAAGTTCAGTCTTTCCCCTTTCAGCTTTTTCCCCTGTGGAGGGAGAATGAATTCTCTTCTCTCCGCTGTTCTCTAACTCAAAGAACACAAGTCTTTGGCAGAATAAAAAGGAAATGGTTCTGCCTTTTAGCTCTTCCCTTACTTTTACTTTGGGAGAGTCAATCTTACTTAGGCATCATATCAGAGCTTATGAGAACAGCGCTCTCTCATTTTTCAAAGTAGCAGCAGAATGGCTCTTGTTAGGTTCACTCTTGCCCAACAAGTTTTGCATAGTGAATCTGACAAGAATTGTATTGTTTTTAGTTCTACTGCTCTTGGAAAGCTGTGAGCCAAGGGAAAGATGCTGGCATGGTGTATACAGTAAAACAGCATGGGGTTAGTTCTCCTTTGCAAGGCTGTCTGCACTGCTGAGATGTTTGCTACTGAATGTAGCATGTAGGATTATTATTATTTTTTTAAAGCTTACGTATGAATTAGCACACACACCTCTCCTGTCTGCCAGGAGAAGGCTTTCTCTTATATGTATGGCACGAGCTGAATCTTAAAGCCCAGAATTATTCTCTCATTTATTTCCATAATCAAATACAGTAGAGTGCATTGATGACAAATATCCCAGAGGAAATTCGGTTTGTTTTTTAAGCCATGAAACTGATTTGGTCACTCTGCTCTCAGATTTGTAGCTTCCATACAGTAACGTATTCTGTTTTGGTCTGATCTACACTTTTGCACTTTGCAGTGCAGCTTTTCTTGCCCGTGTTGTGCAAGCATTACTGGCTTTCAGAACTGAAGCTGGTGTAAAGATGCTTGGAACACTTCAGCTACCCACCTAACATCTTTTTTGTTTTGTTTTGTTTTTGTTTTGTTTACTTTCTTCTGACAGTAGAAGAAAATGAAACAGAGGACCAGCAGGCAGGTGTGGGACACACAGCCGCACAGACTGGTAATGCTGAATTCCTTCATTAGTGCTTGCTTACCATTTGACAAGAGTGTGAGGGATTTTCGTATCGGGGTGTTTTTGCAAAGCCTGCACTCTTCTTTCTCCATTTTGGCTTAGAATGCATTCTTGGGGCTAGCAATGGAAAATAACATTCTTCTCCCTTCACCTTTCAATTCCTGAGAATTAGAAATTCTGCCTTTTGTAGGTCAGCCAACTGAAAGTGAGATACTTCTAAAGTGCAGCATGTTTTTATTTTTTCTTTTCTTTTTCTTTTTTTTTTCTTTGTTAACAATAATCCTTCTCTACATCCCTCACATAAAACCTCACCCTGTGCCATTTCAGATGAACTTGAATATTCATTCCTCTCAAACTATGGATAAGGATAATTTCTTTTAGGGTTGTTTATATAATTTCTTACCAGTCAGGGATTAATTAAGGGCTCCTTAATTTTAAGTCAGTGAGACTGGGTGGACAAAGCTGTTGTTTGAATCAGGATCACAGGGATATGCATTGTTAATAATCATGAAGAAATAATTGTTAATTCCCAATAGCAACAAGGACTCTTTTATTCTCTAAATGTAATACAGTTCTGAGAATGCAAGAAATACTTTGCTTTTGCCTTTGGTACTGATTCCACAGGATTTTATCTGAAGAGCAGGACTGACTCATCTGAATAGTCTCATTCATTCAGCTGAGGTCACCTTTTGGAGTAAGGGCTGACTCCTTAAGGATATTCCTAGAAGGGTAGTCATCTCTGAATACGTGTAGGTAATTTGTTTGAGAACAGTTGGAGTCACTCCTTATGAAGGTGAAGAGCACAGTTAATTTTTTCTTCAGCTAGAAGACTTCATATTTCTCCTGTGTGTGTGTCCTGTGGATTTGTGTTTGGTGCCTTTTATAGGTTCTAGTGGCTCTGCGCATAAACTGTATTGTTTGAAAAGAGGAAATAAAAGTGAGAGAGTTTTCTGTTTTTTTAATGGGAAATTTCTCAAACTCTTCTGAATGTACATATGTCTTCATTTAGCTGTCTGCAAACTTGAAAAAAAGCAAACTTGTACTGCTGTAGGCACATGAAGTTGAAAAATAGAGGGCTGCAAAACTGGAGATCAATATGACAAGGAATGGTTGCTTTTCTGCATTTTTTTCTTAAAATAATTCTCAATGGTTAAGTTGTCTTGCTAGTTATTTATTTCCTATCATGTCCTGTGTTGTTCTCTGTCTGTTTCTAGACAAGATTTAACATTCTGTTTTTCTCTATAGCAAGAATGCAATGCCAATATTAAAAACAAAAAACCTTCTGATAGAGCAAGCAGTAAAGAAGGCCCACACTGTGTACACACTGCCAGTAGTTTTTATAGTAATACTTTGTATCTAAGCTCTGGTTCTAACCATTAAATGTGCTTTTTATAGAGTACCAAGTTATAAATGTAGTGCAGCTACGGCATATTAATCTTACTGCAGAGATTTAATGAGGCAGTTGTTTTGCGATGGACACTATTGGGAGCAGAGAGCGACAGAGTTTTACTTTACCACTGAGCTGAAGAAATATTCCTTGCCTGGTAATAATTATAACCACATGATCTAAGTTTTCCTTTCTTTTGCCAGCACTTTTCCATGCAGAAGTGGCTTGGAAGGAGGTCTACTGCTAGGCAGTGAAATGGCTTGGAAAGGAGGCTGTTTTCCTGGTAGTTTGATGTTTTAGTTGTGATTAGCTATGGATCCTTGTAGCATAGGCAGAAATATGCAGGATGAGTTTCAAGAATACAGATAGTCTTTCCCAGTCCACTGAGATGGCTCTTAGATATTCATTACTTTTGCTTGACTTTTATATGGGTTATAAAAAGTAAATGTGGTGAAACCTCATTTTTACATGGGCAGAATAGAATTTCTGCTGGTTGGCCTTAAACCGCTCCCATACTTGAAAATAATTGAAGTCCATGGCTTTATTGCCTCCAACACTTTTAAGCCAATGCAATTTTTCATTTTCCCCAAAGTTGCAGTTTTATTAGACCAAGTTACAGCAATAACATCTCTTAGGAGGAGGAGGAAGAAGGTAAGGGGAGAACCACCTGCCAGGGAACATAGTAATGAGAAAATCATGCTTCTTTTAATTTCCATTTATAAATAATGTTAACGTGATCGGCAACAGAAGACAACTGTTCTTTCTCTTCTTCTTCTTTTTTTTTTTTTCTCTTTTTAAAGTACTTTCATAGGCTGAATTATTTCTGTTCCAAAAAAGTAACCCTCCTTTCCATAGTAGATAATTTTCAATGATATCTGCAGATGGAGCCGATGTGTGTACTGTTGGTGATGTGTACTGAAAAATTTCAGTTGGCGCATGACCTCTGAAATAGGGCAGGGAAGCCTCTGGAAATGACAGTGGCGTTTGCAGATATTGGGAAAGGTAATATTACTATGAAGACAATCTTTGTTGAGGGCATTGTGGCTGTGATTGTTGCAGATACTGGGGAGAAAGAAATGTGGGAGATCAATGACATTTGCCCTCAAGTCTATATGCGAGCACGAGCTTTGAACAGGAGGTTAAGGAGGAAGTCTGGATGGATGCATATTGCATTTATAAAATACGTTTTAAAAATTCTAGTCTTTCAAAACATCAGCTCAAATAAGGCAACTTATCCTCAGTTTAAGTAACTATTTAAGGTTAGATCAGTTCTTGATGGAAGATACGTGTTGTAACAGAAAAACTATCTGTTCACAGGGTGTCCAAATGATATTTTCTCTCTTTAAATATCTTTTTATTTTGGTGGTGACATCTCTTCACGGAAGCAGATCACAGTGGAAATGCATTCATTGAGAGGAGCTGAGACTGCCAGAACTCATTTCACAAAGCTGTCGTAGGCTAAACTCAAACCTAGGTCCCAGAGGGTCCCACTTAAGTGTTGACCTAAAAACAAATGTGCCAGTTGGCTAGAGCATGTATTCTAAAGTTGCAGCAGAAGGGAATAAGCTTGACTGACTTCTGTCCCTGTAGAGTTTCTATCTGCAAATGCAGAAGGAGAAGCAAAACATTTATTAGTCTTCAAATGATTCTAATTTTAATAACTGGTCTCTAAGTAGGAAGCTTTAAATTGAGCGATTCTTTAGGCTTTTGTGTACTAAGGGCTGCATGTGTGCATTTGTGTGTGTGTATTGCTGAATTCCTGCGAAGTGCAAGTGTTCCTGAATAATAAGTCTCAAGAATTCCCTCCCCTCCCTTTTTTTTTCCTTCAGCATTGTACTTAAAGCAGAGTCAGACACTACCCTTATTTTAAAACAAACAGGTCTGTAAACTTTATGTGCAGCATTTAAATACTTGTCTTAAAATTCAAACCCAGTGCCCACATTTCCCTGAGTGCTGTCAGTTTTATGAGATGAAACTGGGAGCTTGAGCTGAACAACTAACAGTATGCAATGTGCTCATGCTGCCTTCCAACAAGTGTTTAATGATGTTGGGGTCAGTTTGCAACAGTTAAGACAATTATTTATTTTTCTGGACTGCTTGTAACCTGGTGATCTCCTAACTACTGTTATTAATCTTGCAAAATATTTTGGAAAATGAAGTGGCGATGGGAGTTATTAGATTCAGAGCATTCAGCAATGGCTAAAATGCCATAAAATCCTTTTATTTAATTAGCATCCCTTTTTGGTTTGTAAATTTCCAGACTACTCTGCTATCTGGACGTAGCTGCTCAAGTTGAAGTTTTCGCTCTTGAAAGAACCTTGTGAATGTAACTTGTCATACAAGGACTGCACTCAGTGCAAGGGCAGAGGTTTTGCACACCAAATACATTTTTGCCTTCTGAATGTGTTTTTTATTTTTTAAAATTAATCTGGTTTCCCTTTGTAATATATTTCCCGTAAAAATAAATTCTGCCCTTTACCCCTGTCAAAGAAATTCCTTGGTTTTGATCACGAGCCACATAGCATGAGGAAGGCTTCCTGACATGGGTCATTTCCAGTTTCTGCTGGTGGGTCCGTCTGTGTTTGAGCAGCCGAAGCGCAGGGTGCAGCAGCGTGGACCAAGGGGTGTAGAAAGATGATGGGAGCCCTGACCTTTGCTGTGAGCAGCAAGAATGTCTGTGCGTTGTGCACAGTGGCAAATGCAGGGATGGCTGGGTCCCCATCACTGTAGGGTGCTGACGGAGGACTGAAGAGTGATTTATGATAGAATCTCCCTCCTTCTCCTCCTCCTCCACCTCCTCACCCCTCCCCCATTCTAATGCGAATTTAGTGCTAGCATGTTTTACTTTATCTCCTTTCAAGTAGTTGTGCATGATTGTAATCAACTGCAATGCAAAATAAAGTGGGTTCACAGATACCACCTCTCTGTTGCTGTGGACAAGGAGCCTACTCCTACTTAGTAACACGCTTGGCTAAAGAGCATCTTAGAATGTACTCGCACGATCTTCTGTTGTTATATGAGGTTATTGTTGTTTTCTCAAATGACTTGTTTCAGTCTCAGCTCTCTCAAATGTCTAAAAGGAAAGATGAGGTGGCCCAAGCAGAAAAGGGAAAAGTGGTGAAACACTTGCATTCCTTTTGCTGGAATGTACGCAACCATTTTTCTTCTGCATTTCACTTGACGTACTGTGGTTCCCGAGGAAAAACAAAGTTAAGTGCCAGCTTGCTTTATTAGGGAAGACTGATTGTTTTATTTCTGTCTTTTGAAGGAAGCTTTTAGTAAAGCGGGCAAAAAGTCAGGAGTAGTTAATGCTACTCCGCTCTTCCTCAGAGGAGGAGAAGTTCTAGACTTTGCATTATGTCACTCTGTGCTGGTTGTCTGCAGAACTGAGGTCATGCAGCGAGCTGTGGGGCTTCTCTGTGCACAGGGGATGGCGGTGAGACCTCACGTTTCTTCCAGTTTAGAAGCTTCAGCTGGGCTCAGGGCTGCTGCTCTGAGGCTAGAGCCGTCCCACTATCCCCAAAATGCTTGTCAGCATGTCAAACAGACAAAGCTCTCCTTCTGTACTATGCGGGTTTTACAATAGTTTCCGGTTTTCCATGATCTGGCAAATACAGGAACTTTATTGGGCTTGTCTTAAGTCATGCATGAGTTCAAAGCATGTGTAGCATTTTGACCCGGGGTATAATCTTTCCAGGGCTTTGTTTGTGTCAAATAGTGTGGTGATAGAGTACTGGAGTGGGTTGTAAAGTCAAGATTAATTTCATGTTTATGTAAATCAAATTTGTTTGTCTTTTAATTCTGGTAATTTCCTGTGAAACACTGTAGTTAAGAGTGAAAAGAAGTTCCTGCACACTCAATGATTTGATTTTTCTTTTCATTGAAAACTAATTGCATAGGTGGTTTATCCTTTCTTACAATGATCAAATGATCAAAGCAGCTTCAATAGCTGTGATAAAATTGACAAACCTAACATTGAAGCATGGAAGAATTGCTTGAGTGAGAAATGGAACTGTATTTGTGGGAGTAGAAGGGAAATTCTCCTTTCATTCAGCTTAGAAAAAAAATCAGGAAAAAGCCTCCTTTGCTTATTTAGCAATAAAATCTACAGTGTGCTGCAGGCTCATGCCAAATATGTCTCTTCTCATCATTACCACAAGAACTTACCTTGATTTTTTTTTTCATTTTAAAGGTTCTCTTCTTAGATGCCTGACATCATGGTCTTGATTTTCTTTCAGACCCTAACTGTACACTAGAAGACAAGGCAGAAGATGGAGAGGTGCTAGACTGCAAGAAAAGGCCGGATGAAGGGGAGGAGTTAGAAGAAGAAGCTGTGCACAGCTGTGACAGCTGCCTCCAGGTGTTTGAGTCACTGAGTGATATCACAGAACACAAGATTAATCAATGTCAACTGACAGGTAAACAATACTTATCACTTTGTGGCTTCGTGCACTGTTCTATTTCTGATTCCCATCCTCTGCTTCTGATCTCCCTCCTTCCTTTCTCCATTATTTTATTCCTGCACTTGAACGCTTCGGTGAGACCTTTATAAACAGATTCTGGGACAGGATTATACTGTAAATGGGGCATTAAAAATTTCCTTCATACCGAAGGATGTATGGGTAATTACTGCATTGTCACTGTATTTAAAGTGTTTGTTAGCTGTCTGTGCCTGGCCACTGCGTGTATTTTCTAGATTCATACTGTACAGCTTTCCATACTTTGCATATACACGTATCTTCCTAAGTCACTTGGGAACACAGAGGGTGTTTGTAGGTGGGGTTTAGGTGCAGCTACGCAATGAGTGAATTTGCACAAGGGCATGTTGCAGATCTGGGCTGGATGTTGCATTAGTCTATCTGTTAACTTCAAATGACTGTACAGCAATCAGTAACTGAAAGTTGAGAGGAATGAAGCAAATTGTTAGAGGGGAAAATAAAATCTCAGCTTCAGTCAAGGGGCAGACCTGGGTGTTGATCAGATACTGCTGAACTGAGCAGAGCTGGGTTGAATGGACCTGTAGCCAACCCAGGTTCCTCTTTGAAGTGATTGTAGAGAGCCCCTCACCTAGGAAACCACATGAAATCTGCTGAAGTAGTTTTGCCCGTTAGTTTTAGTAGGTCTTTTGATGGTGCGCACTCTAGGTCCAACTAGACTCAGTATTAACAGAAAGGCATTTTTATATTTTATTAGATGATACTTTAATTTTAGCCTCTACAGTGTAAAATGTATTTATGTGCAGTGCACTTATGTTCAACTTTTCTTTATTATGATTTTGTAAACAAGGAAAGCCATCCTTCTCATTTGGGAACACTTTTAGAAAGTGTGCATGTGCTCATGTTTGGAGAGCTTTATGAGTCATTATTGGTTCCACTAGATCCATAGGCTAAGTCCTGGCAGGATCACATAAAAGTCGAGCAGCAGTAGTGCTCTTGAGGACGAAGTGTGAGAAGAAGGTGAGCAGAAGAGGAATAAGTGGGCAGGAGCAAAAGGAAAGTTGAGAAGTAATGTGGATTTTTCAAATGATTTAGTCCCAACTTCACATTATGGAAGATGAAGATCTGCTGCAGCAAAAAATGTTTACTTTTATTAATATATCGCTTTGCCTTTTCTTGCCTGTAAAATGTTTTTCTAACTAAAGATACAGTCAGTTCTGCCATTCCCTAATCACTCCTATGATCTTTTAGAATGTATTTTTCTATATTGCTCGTGGTTTCTGGCAGTATTGATATTCTCTCTTGACTTTAAAAAAAAAGTGGTTTCTCTGCTTTAAAGCTGTGAGTAGAATGCACTGAACAGTGCTTGTACAGTTGGGTTGAGAAACTGAAGAAAAGCAGGTGGGGGGAACAGTAAGTAGGAAGAGTCCTGGAGCACCACTCCTCAACACAGCAGTTCTGCTGAGGGTTGTGTTGCTAAATGAGAGTGAAAATGGATATGGTGCATTAGTCGATTTGAGATGTATGTGTAAAGGCAGGAATACATGTATGATGTTGGAGGATGGGGGAATGAAAATGACCCTTGAAGGAAATTGTTTAAGTTCCTAAAAATACTTTTGCCTCTCTTTCAAGGAAACACATGATAGTGAATGGGTAGAGATTGGACTGTTGAAAGCTTATGAAGTGAATAAAAACCTAAACCTAAATCTTCTGGACTACCATGTTGGCAAAAAGCCAACTGTCCTCTGTTTCTGAATATAAATGACCAAAATAAACCCTGAAGTTGAGAGAGGGGCCTGAATGAAATGGCCAGAGTTGATGATTGTTTCTTTCTTCAGCAAAGAAATCCAAGTAGTTAGTGAGGTGGATTCAATGCGGGGTCCTAAGCAGCATGTATGGCCTAACACTAAGGATATAACATTTATGAAAACCTCATCCTTTTAGATTATTTTTAGTTAATCATTGACAAACAGTTGACAGCCAAGCAGCTTACCTTTCTCTTCTGAAGTACAATATATATTTGACAAAAATAAAGTTTGCTTTTAGCATTTTAGGCAAGCTCCCTGGATTCTTGCTTTTCTCTTGGACTTCCACCGGTGCCTTTGGGTGCTACACAACATGTTTACCAAAATTGAATTTCTTCTATTATATTCTGTTGTTTGGGTCAAATTTGTTCTCTCTGGAGAAGGGAAGAGTGTATCATCTATCCTGATGTATGATCTTTCCAATCTGGGTGCCATCTCAAGTACTGAAGTTACCCAAGTTTTCTGTTAGGTAAAAATGCCAGGTCTGTCAGCCTCTGAAGTTCACATTTGAGTTCTGAAGCCCTCCAAACCCTGATTTTTTAGATGGCTGAGCCAGCTGCAGCTTGTCTAGATTTTACTGAGCTTTGGAGGTGCTCTGTGAGATGCATAGCGAGCTGCACTGCAAGAATTTATGAACTGTGTATGTTGACCCAGTTGTAGACTCATTTTCTATATAACTATGCCAGGTAAAATCAACAATTATGTTGATGGAACAAACAGGATGGCAAAACACTGGTGTAAGACAACCCTTTAGTAAAACAGTGAACATGAAACAGGAGAGTTGAGTGTCTTGGCTGCCCCTCATTCTACCAACCTTGTAACACGCTTGAGAATGAGGCTTGCCATTGTAGGACCTATGATCGATACTGGGGCTTCTAGTTTCTGCATTTGATAATGTTAGATGTGTTCTTCCGAAGCTTTGACACTTCAGTGGAAGGAGTAAAATGGCTTTCTTGATTCTTCATTCTGCACTCTCAACCAAAGACAGGAATGGGGAGAGGGGAGCTGGTTTATTAAACAGTGGTCCCAATCTCTCAAGGTGTCAGTCCCCCCCTGCTATTCGGAGGATAGTGGAAGATAAGAGTTACTTACAACTCTGTGAGATTAAGCTTTCAGGATCTTGGATTTCTGTTCTGTTGCCGATTTTTTCAAGGGAGAAGAAAAAAGTTCTCTCCAGCTGGTTCCTTCCTGTAATCTGTTTGAATTGAACTCATGTCCTTTTTCTAGAGGAGGGCATAGCTGCTCTTTCATCCTAATGTCTGCACTATTGATCTTGTCAATTTGGGTCTGATCCAGTATCCATTGAAGTCAATGAAAAGATTCCCATTGACTTCAATGGAGGATGGAACAGGCCCTTCATGAGCTATTTAGTAATATTTTTTGCTATCATCTGAAATTCTTGTACTGAAGCTTTCTCTGAAAAGGTGATGATTTATTTATGTTAATTGCTGACAATTCCTGTGATGTTTGTGGAATACAGATAAAGCATAAACAAGGGAAAATGTCCAAAAAAATTCTTTGCAATACTTGTAACCACGGGCAGATGAGATACTGAATTATATTAATTTAGTCATTACAAAAGATTGGCAATAAAAATATGGATTTAATAGTGTTTCTCTCTGATGTTAGTGCTTTTCTCACTCTATCCTTCCTGCAGCATTTCCATTTAATAACTCATGAGCCACTTGCACACTGTCATCCTCTAAGTTGTGTATCTAAGTAAAGGATCCAATTAGCATCGCTATGAATGTGATGCCCTTCTAGCATATGTCAGTTTAGATCTCACTGTAGGAATGTGCTTGCAGGATCAAATGTGGTGTACTACTGTTAAGCCATCAACCGCATCTTCTCTCCTTCATCTGCCAAAAGGAAAAGAAACTTAACCTTTTGCAATGCTGCCATATATGCTGTTGGTGGGACACAATTTGTCAGACACTTTCCTTCATCTTCTGCTTGATTTATAATCTCTTCTTCCTTCTCAGTGCTTTGTGCTGTTTATTTCACCTTTCAGTCCAAACCCTCAGGGATTATATTCTATGAACTCTCCTCTGCATATACAAGAACTCCCTCTCTGCTGACTCACTCTGTGTTCAGAAGCATTCAGCTCAAGCTTGCTTCTCTTGAAGATCCTGTATGTCACTTTGGCATCAGAAGTCCCACACATAACCAGAGCAATACTAGAAAAAGGAGAACACTGTGGTGGTGCCTTGCTTGAAGTCAAATGTGCATTGAACATGCCAGTCTAGTTGGCTGAGTTGTTGAATAACTCAACAGCAATGAGGTGCTGGTACACAAGATGACCATCCTCCACCTGAATGTCAGTAGACCTAGGGCATGTTACCTGAGTTCACTACTGGCCCCATTGGCTTAACAGGCTGCAAAACTTCTCTGTAAGTAGGCTACTGAATTATGTGCAGTCCTAGCTTCAATGCTAAGGGTGTTTTGAGGTAAAAGACAGGAACTATTTCTCCACTGGGGATATTTATTTTACCTTTAGGTCAGGAGTGTCAAACTCATTTTCAGCGGGGGCCACATCAGCCCTGCAGTTGCCTTCAAAGGGCCAAATATAATTTTAGGACTGTATAAATATAAGAGTAGTTACATTTGTACAGTCCTAAAATTAGATTTGGCCCTTTGAAGGCAACCACGAGGCTGATGTGGCCCTGGGTGAAAATGAGTTTGACACACCTGCTTTAGGTGATTAGGTAGACTTAGTTTTATGTTTTGGGCTCTAGCTTAGTGCTAGAGCTTTGACAGGTTGAGTAAGTATGTCAGGTAGAGCTGAGAGCCATTCATGTTATGCCCTAAATTGTTGCTGATGTTGAAAAGGCGCCTAGCTATAGTTGTGTGTCCCCTGCCAATGAGGAGCTGCAGTCCTGCTCTCTAGCCCTGCCCAGAGATTCCTCTTGCATATCATATTAAAATAATCCCAGCAGATATATTAGGGACCAGTTGTTCTGAGCGCTGCTCTCCATCAGCACTGGACTATCCCTGGGCTGGGAACTTCTAGCTAAGTCAGATTTCTGTGTTTCCAGTTATGACCAAAATTAATTTTCCTGGATATCATCCTCCTGTGTGCTTGAGAAACACCTTCTTGCATGTCTAGAAAGAAGAGGTTGTGCTACCTAACAGCTTCGTAGACAGCATGCACCACGAGTGATCATGGACTTACCAAATGGGAGGTAATAAGAGATTCCACTATAATGCTTTCCTTCTCTTGCCTTTTTTCTCCTCTTCCTAGTGCCCAGAAATCTACCATCTTTCTGAGTTGGTAATGCCAGGACCATCTCCTTCACTAGGAGACCTGAAAACTTTGCAGGGGATTTTGTCCCAAAGGATGTATGCTGTGCACACTGAGACTACAAGATAAATTTTGTGAGCACTTGGCATTGTCATGCTTTGATATCCTAGATAGAATTGCTCTGGCTAAATATATTGCAGATCTTGCCATTGTTTTTCCAGTTTCCACTATCTATGTGGAGAAATGATACATGGCAGGGCTCCTTGGTCATTTCTTCAGTACAGGGAAAAATCTGAGCTTGATAAAAGTGCTTCTGAGGACAAGGACCCTAAGAAGTTAAATCTATGATGCACCAAAAGCATATTCATCTGCCTCACTGCAGTTAGTGGCACACTGCCAAGCACTGTTTGCCAAGTACAGTTACTTCACTTGAGAGAGTCACCCTGTTTCTCTTGAGAATTCCTGCACCAAAGACTGCATGTAGATTTTACATTAAACAGTTATTGAATGAAAGACAAACGGTGCTTGGACTGGAGGGTTGAGTTTAGGCCTCTCTTTTTCCCTAGAGGGCTTCCCAGGTGCTATACTAGAGAGGCATGCTTCTACTTTTCCATTTGCTTTGGACCATGGTCTTCTGACTTCTTTTCCACAAAATGACATTCTATTTGACTGAGACAGTGAAAAGCAGACCCTCTCCTCCAGTTTTCTGTCCCAGCCAATACACACAGTAGCTCAATGCACTTCTTTAAGTTTGGAAGTCATGGACTCACATCCTTTCAGAAAGATGTGTTCCAGGACCCATATCTGCAACTCCAAATCTGTGAAATTGGGGAAAAGGGGGAATAGGGAGGTAGCTACAGTCTATCTCCAAAGATCATAATTTTGAATTCAAAGAGCACTGAAAAGCCTGTCAGTGGACTTGGATGGAAGATTTATATGCGTTACGGAATGGCAAAGGCCTGCTAAAATAATAGCAGTTTGGAGAATCTGCTATACATAACTTCATATGCAGAACTGCATACTCCTAGGCAGGACAAATGAAGGTCTTGACAATTGCATTCTTAGATTTTTCATGTAAAAATTCTGTATAAGTACTTCTGTAGGTAGCTTGGTACTGCCGAGATGTGGAGGCAACTTGTATATGCTGGAGCTGAAAGCTATGAAAGTAGGCTGCATAGCCTTCTTGCTGTTCTTCAAAACCCCTGTGCTTACTTTGAGAGATCCATGATGAACAGCCAACATGGGCAAAGGAGGCATAAACTCCTCCCCCTTTTGCTTGGAAACCATTAATCTCTGCTCTTGAGATTGTTAATCAGTCATAAAACCAGTAGATCTTTACCTCTTGAATGTTTTAAAAGCAGCCTGTTGCACTTCCTGAGTTATCTGTCAGTGACCCCTTGTAAATGAAAGCAGCTGCCGTCTGTATCATGGAACTGTTATTCTTGACTCAGAGAACCCCCATAATAAACCTATGTGTGAGAATTAACTGTAAGTGCCAGAACCCTTGTTCTGTTTGCAGGTGTGAGAGGGAGCAAGTGGTGGTGTCTTCCAAGGGGCTTTGAGTGCTTCCTATATATCTTTGATGGATATTTTTTTCCTCAGTTTTGCTTCTTTTTTTCCTCTTATTGTAGCCTGATTTTTCCATTACTTAAAAAGGCCGGTGATTCTTTTTAGCATATAATGGCAAGGTAGCTTTGGTTGGCTTATCTTCTGTATGTGTCCACCAAGGACTTTACATTGTGTGAACCTGAACTCCCATTATAACAGCAAGATACCGGATCAGAGCTGGTGTCCCTGAGTACCATGGACAGAGGCATCTCCAGCCCGGCCCAGGAAGTCCTGGGATGCAGCAGGAGCAGCTCAACCTGAGACGGGAGTTCTCTCATTGGCAAAGGGGTTTTGTGTAGGCAGCCCCAGTGCAGGGGTTACCAGGTCTAGTTCTTGATACAATTATTTCTCAACTGTCTTTTACATGTAAATAATCTAGCATCATGTACGGGGCTCTTAGGGCTCATCTTGCGGCAATCCAGGCCTTACTGGGCAAATGGAGTATGGCAGCAGAGTTTGGCCAAAGTGCTGTTACATACACAATGTACCCATTCCTGTCTGGAACATGAATTCAGTCATCCTGGGACCTGAGCATCACACATTTGAACCATACTTTTGATCACTTCTGCTCAAAGCTTTTCAAGTAAATACTCTTTCACTTAAGATAAGGAGTGAATATTGAGAACAACAGCACACTGTTTTGCCAGTTAAAAGACCCCATGTACCTGTCACCCAGAATCCGTTATTTCACATGTACTCAGAGGTTTATGTAAACAATGTACCTTATGTCAGTGTCTTCTTCCCAAGTCATGCTCAGTAGTAGGGCTTATGGTCATAGTCCTAAACTATACTAGAGGACAAGTCCATATGGTGCTTTTTTTGCATAGGACTGTGAAAGCATCAATTAGACATACCTGACATGCTGTTGTGAGTGAGTGCAATAGCATTAGGCTCTGGAAGTGGCCATGATAATATTATAAATAGTTCCTCTTCTGGCTTTCGTATTTTGTGGTTACCAAACTAGCCCTATGTCATTGTCCCTCTCTCCAAGCACTGACTTGCCCTGCTCCCTAGCTTTTTCAGGCTTAGTTCAAGTGTCTCCCTGGCACTCTGTTGAAAATCTGCCCTAGCTAGATGCAGAATTTTGCTTTATTACACTGACAGTGTGTTGCTCCATTTATTTATAACCATTGCTGGGTGTTATAAAGGTCAAGCCGTTTCTCACAGAGCATTTCCAAGTGGGCAGTACAGGGTATCTTTCCGTGTTACCATTTGGCTACTGTGTCTTTCCTATTGAGTATTAAATGTGTTCTCCCAGTGCTTGAGTGACATCTCCTGCCTGTTTCAGAAGAGGGTCCAATTTCTGAGATCTGCCAGGTGATGACATGTGGTAATCCACTGACCTTTTTCAGGCATTGTGTGGAGGACATAACTGGCAGAGCTCATTCCAGTTTTGAGAGACCTGTACTATAATCACTATTTGATCTATGCAGCTGAAATTCCTAATTCTCATTGTCCAAGGAAGATGGTTGCCTGCAGGGGAGAGAAGGGAGGGGGCAGGGGGAATCATCAACACTGGCACATATGTGAAGAAGAAAAAATAGTCATTACTTACCCTATGATAACTATGCTGCTTCCAATTACTGTTGTAATCAATATGGATCCTGTGGCCAAGCTTGTCTTGCTTTTCACAGTCCTCAGTAATACAGACTTTGAATTGTAAAGCTGCTGCTGATACAGGGTCACAGCTACCCTGACCTTTACCCAGTACAATGGGAATTCATGTGTATGATTCTAATAGACGCACTATTAAAAATAAAATAATGATTGTCTTGCATATATGCACATATATACACCTACAGTCTGTATCGACTACAGTGTTTCAGAGAATCAGTTACTGTAAATACCTATTGTTTATTCTATGCCTCTGTTTTACTGAAATATTTAGAATATATTGTCAGTGTATTACAAAATGGATCTTGTTGCCATGACAAATTAGTCTTTTTAAGTGGCGAATTTCCTGCTCCTTCTAAAATAATTTTCTTGAAATACTTGCTGTTTTTATTATTGGTGCTTGCTTTAATTACCATTTAGAAATGAACGGAATGGGAGGTACAACAGATTATCATTACTTATATGTTCAGCAGTTAAATTCATAGCTTGAAAGCCAAATGTAACAAAATGCCCCACAGCTCTTTAACACTTTGCTTAATACAGTTATAGAAGAACCTTAATTCATGTTTATACAACCAGCTTTAGGGTGTTAAGGTTTCTGGGTGATGTGGTAGTTCACCAACACGCCACCTATATGGGCTCAGTTTATCCTCTCAAGCATCATCTGGAGAGTGTAAAAAAAGAAATGCTTTTTATGAAAAAAATTAATTGCTGGAGGGGAAAGGTCCTTAAAGGTACTCCAGTACCTGCCTGGTCTTGGCATAATAACCTGTCTGAGGTGGTTGTAAAATCACTTCCATACTATTACTGTTAGTTAGAGGGAATAGGCTTGAGACAAAGAGAAAGCATGACTTAATTTACCCAGGATGTTCTGAGCCATACCTTGTGCTTTTTGAGAAAGATGCCTATTGCATTGAATATTCTGTTGTGGAAATCCACTGTGATGTTCAGATGTAGAAATTTAGCCCAGGCACAGGGTGCTGCACCTATGGAAAATTCTGAAACTTGCAGTCTCTTTTTCTAAAGCTCCTCTGTTTTTCACAAGACACCAGATATGCCATTAATTCTGACTGTTTTTCCAAAATGACTGATAGTTGAGGCAAATTCTTAATGTGAACTCTTAATATTCCTAATTTTATATCCCTGTACTTGTACTAAGAGGTCATAGTCCTTAGCTGGGGATATCATTTGGGAATGCTGTAGTCTAGCTGAGATCTATGACCTCTTAATAAGCATCAGGAGAAAGAGATGGGGATCATTCTACTACATGCCCTGGGGGTACTTTACCTTCAAGAAGGCAAGCTGGAACTGTTCAACTTTTTTCTTTCTTTCAGTTTTTTACCTTCAGGGGTAAATTGATCGATTTGGAGATGATTATTCCATAATCTCTGAATTTTTCCTTTCTACACTGCAATGAGAACTCCTTGAAGTTTAAAGGGGTTGTGTCTCCTATGTGCACTAGGGAATGAACCCAAGGAGTTCATGGGGACAGCAGTTCTCTCAGCACTTTTAGTGTAATAGTAGGCAAGTTTGGAACTAAAATACTGCAGGGGTTTATGGGCAGAAAAGGGTAAATTTGTTACTAAATTTGGCTGACTAAGCATGATCACTTCTCTCAATGGATGCATCATTTGGTATTTATTTGGTATTTGTTTTGGGGGGGAAGAAACTGGAGTTTTCCCAGAAGTCAGCATGTTTAATACATGGTAATGGTGAATTGAAGCCAACTATAAAAAGTGAACTAGCAGTTGACTTCTAAAAAACTCAAACTTGACAAAGAGTATTTGAGACGGATTTAATAATGTCATGAAATGCTGGAACTTTATCTGTGAAATTTTGGGTTAAATTTACTCTTAAGAATGTTATAAAAATAATGTTGAGTTTATACATGCACAAGTAAAGTGATTTAATATTTTTGTCTGTAATATTTCTGAAACATATAAAATACAGTAAATTATTTTGCCTGTTTGTAAACAAGGAAAGCATACTTTCAGGACAGGGAATGAACTGGAGTGCTTCAAAATGTCTTTTGGAATAGAACTCTCCATCAGATAGTGCCCCAGATTGGCACTTGGTCGATATGTTTAATATATGGGAATTCATTTAGAAGTTCATAAAAATACCTGTCACTGGTTTATTGCCTCCCTCACCATGACCAGAACTGGTGTCTCTCATTTGTTTTACTGCTGGATCCCAGCAGGAAGTGCAGGGTAATGACTGGAGGAAGGTTGGGTGACTCATGCGGGGGAGGCTGGAGAAGGGTCAAGTTTTTCAAGTACTTTGCAAACCTTCTAGCAGCTGTAAAAGCAAAGCAGAGGGAAACGAAATGGCAGTTGCTAATTTACCTTTCTCTGACAAATGTGGGCTTCAGCATGAGTGCACAACACATCAGTTTAACTGTTAACACATAAATTAACATCAATAATTTTTCATATGCATGCATTTATTTCTTATTGCTATTATCTAACTTCAATACATAGCCAGAAGTGATGCTTGGATTTTTGCAAAACACTGAGCATGTATAATCTTTCCTGTAAATTCAGTTTCTAAGCAACACATCCTTTGTCCTGAACTAGTTTAATATGTCAATAACCCTAGGTTTCTGTGTGATTCTAATTATTCTTCTAAAGTGCATTTGAAATACTTAAAACAGTTTTAATATTTGCTTTTCCTGTGATGTTATGATTAGAATGTTTTGCATTACAGGGCAATCTTTCCTTCACTAGGTATCTGTGTAGCATGACTGGAGAATGCTTTTCAATTTATGTCCATCAGTTGTTGGCTGTAATCTTTGCTTCACCAAAACCAATGGAAATGTCATTATTAAGTTTGTTGAGGGCAGGATTTCTACTTGTGAGTTCAAATTCGCATTTGCTTGTATTATTGCTCTCAGGATTCTTTTCTGTGGCGCTCAGATCTCTGCCTTTCCAAAATGCTTTATCGTTTCAAAGTAATCAGCGCTTAACAAACTTACTTTTAAATAGCACTTCCCAAACACCTGCCAGGCTGTGGTATTAACCCTATAATGGCAAACAGTTTCCTGTGGCAGGTTAGTCTGAAAAGAGAAAAGCTTCCCCTGTCTGTCATGATACCAGATGCTCTCAGGAGCAAAGGCTGAGAAAATGGAAGAATGCAGTTTATCTTATTAAAATTGGCTTCTGCCTCTTCTGTGACCCTCTCCACCTGTCATTGTCTTTGATTTTCTTTTGTTATTTGGCATGTTTATTCTTGCTGCTGAGGCTCCACTTTTCTGTCCTTGTTATCTTTATACTTTCCTATCTCTTACTGAGTGTTTCCGGAGGTGTCCTTTTATTTCTATCACCTTTTTCACTATCAGCAGGTTGGGTATCGCTGCAGTTTTCCCTTTGCCTGAGAAGGGTGGAGATGATTTTCTCTGGTGCTGGAGTACCCTACTGCTTCTCTCTTTCTCATCTGTTCTCTCTCCTTTTTCACTCTTCACTCTTCTGCTGTTTGTCTCTGTTCCTTTTTTGCCTCTAGGATCTCTAGAATAGTGCTACTATTCCTGTTGGGTACTTCAGCAAGAATAGCAGACTGAAACTCACTCAATATACTTAGTTTTATTCTACAGCCTCTGCTGGACTTCATGGTGCTTTCTATAGGAACCAAGAACATAGATGCAATCTCAGGTCTACAGCCCATCTTGCTGTTCGCACAGTCATCCATGGCAACAGTCTCATTCTTGATTTGATCACTTTTTGAACACTTTTGTAAATGCTCCAGCTTTTGTGTAATATTTCTTTAGGAATATGCCATAGTGGATACAACTGACAGTATCACAGGAAGTTCCTGAGTGGTAGGAACATTTAACCCTCATGGCATGGGGCAAAAGAGTGTTTGGTATTCCACAGAGAAAATGTTTTCTGTCAACTCAATGCAGGCATAGCTGGCCCAAATTTATTGTTGAGGGTAAGTTTGTGTATCCTGAGTTGGCTTCATGAGAGGCCTCTTCTGTTGCATTTCAGTTACTGGACAGTACCTGGAGTGCTTAAAATTACTTGTGCAGTTCTCCTCTATGGGCATGGAAAGATGCCCAATACAAACTAAAGGCTAAATTCTACCTATTGCAAAATTCATAGGCTTGGATACAAAATCAAAGAGAATCTCTGTATGTTGTGAGTCCTACAGATTTTTTCATACAATGTTTTTGAAACCACACCTCCGTTAGTGGACCTGATGCTGTGAGGGTGGTGAAAGGGGCTAACAGATGTATCCGATTAATAAATACATGTTCAGTCTGTCAGTATTGTTCTTTGCACATGGGGCAAACCTTGTATTTGATGTACCTGTAAGAATGCACAATGCCTTTCATTCTTTATGCTCCAAATCTTTTTTTTGCAACTATTTATCTACAATACCATGAAATGTAGCCAGCTTTGCAGAAGACAGCATCTAAGACCCTTGAGGCATAGTTGGGGGAGACAGGAAATTCTGGCCAAGAATAATGTGGCAAACCTCCCGCTCTTGTGCAAAATGCCACAGGATCTCTGCTGTCTGCAAAAAGCAGATTGCACTGCAACTTTTGAGATGGGAATGGGTGGATTATTCCACACATGTGTCGCCAAAAAATGGCTGTTTTGCAGGTGAGTAGTACCCATGGGAGTTCCGTGTTTCAAAATGGTATGACTCCTCTTTGTCACTCCCTCGTTTCAGAGGTGACTGACAGCACAAGCTCTTTTCGCAGACGCTGAGGGAGCCTGGCCCTGATAACCCAGCCGGAGCTGTAGAAGCTGTTCCACATGTGAGGGCTGTCAGTCCCACACGGTTTGGAATCATGGGGTCGAGGGAGCGGCTCAGGGTAGTGTTTAACCCTCAAGTCATACCCTGGCCCTCCCTCTCCTCCTTACCTCTGTTCTCTGGGAGCTCTAGCACAATATTTTGACTTGTGAGCCCAGAGGGTTGACTGTGTGGCAGACACTTAAGGTAATTACGGGCTTACTTATACATTTTACTGTCAAATTATGTGATTTTCGATAGAGGGCATAATGTATGCTTTCTAATACACATTTGTTCAGGCTTGGGGTTCTGCATCCTATTAGATAGTTTAAAAATCAAACCACGTGTTGTAACAGACTCCAGTACAATTGCCATAAAATTTTTGCAGCATTCCTCCCTCTCCTTCCATAACATTCTAGGAGATATAAATATAGGATGCTCTGTGGAAGAAAAGTTCAGATTTGAAATCTTTTACTCTAATATGTGGGATGTGTTTACTAAACTGTGGAAATTATGAAAAGTACAGGAAATGTTGTGTATTGAGGTAGTCAGTATGCTCCTAGTGAATCGAGACATGGAATAATCATTCTTCCATCAGCCAAGTGTAGTAAATGTGGTTTGCAATCCAAATGTTATTTGCATAGTTTATAGGCTTGCCAGCTATTCTCTTAACAATGATATAGTCTTATCAGAACTACATGCCTCCTTCTGAGGAGGGGGAATGGAAAGAACAGAGAACAACATCTTTTGCAAACAAATGAAAAATTAATTCTTTTGCTATTGGCTAAAAATAAGATTTGATTACACATTGCAATTGTATTTGATGACACTGGAACTGAAGAAATTTTACTTTCAGTGTAAAAGTGGTTCTTAACATACCCTCTACTCCTGTGGAAGTGTCTTTTTTTTGAATGGAAAAGAGACACCTTTTTCAGCAAGCATCTTTTTCTATGAAAAGATGTTGCAACCTTTGACTAGCTCTGCATTGTTCATTATAGTAACCTCTCATCCTCTCTCTCCTTTCTTATACATTGCTTAAAATGCTGGGTAAAAGAATCTTCCTTTTTACTGCTTCTCAATAAGCAGTTAAATCAGACTGAAAGAAGAGTCATTGTGAGTTAATCAGATTGCATATTAGCTTTAGGGGCATGGCTCCAATACAGAACTCTTCAGTTGTATTTTCTATAATAGTGTTTGGCTGTAAAGGTGTTGTATGTTAAAATTCCAGTATAATTATGTTCTATGTTTCAGTTAAAAATATGCTTTGCAATTAGCATTTTTGCTAGCCTTTCATCTGTGAGAAACATGGACGGTTGTCTTTTTTTCTTTTATTTTCTTAAGAAACTGTACATCATCTCCTGGATCCAAGAAGTATCTATTTTTGTATGTGGATAGCTACAATGGTGAAATGCTTCTAAAATAACACGTGTAATGTTATATTATTGTGTGAGTAAAGACTAGCATTCCCCTTTTCCAGACCTTATGAGCATAATCAGATGTACAGTATTTTAAGAAACAGTAAGCCTGTCTGAGCAAAATGCCTGCAGGATCTCATACTTTTTCCCCCTATTTCTATTTTTTTTTTAACATAGACCTGGCCGAGATTTATGTAGTTCATTTGAAGTTCATGCAGTGAGTGGATTAATCATTCAAAATGGATAGCTAAATAAAGTTACTTTACCTTAAGATTTGCAACTCCACAACTGATCTCATAAAATGAGTCCTCATATGTTCTTTGGCGCGATTCTTCCATACTCAGTCTGCACTGTTTTCTGTGAGCTAGAGCAGGAAAGGGGAAAGAATAAAATTCCTATTTCCAGTCTAAGGTATGCCTGGTGACTTGTTTCCTCCCTGATATTTAAAACTAAACTCATTCACTAAGCCTACTTTCTTAGCATTACTACAAGTACCACTGTTTTCTCTAAGCTGAGGAATCATAAAGAAATTATTCCCAGACTGAAAGCCAGTAAACTTCAGACTAGAATTTATCTTTAGAGATAAAGGTAAGTAATTTCACAGAATATTAACTTTCTCCACATTGCCTTGTTATTCAAGGCCATGTCTTTCTAACTTCTTGTCTCCCCTCCCCACTTCTCATTTATTTTTAAAATTTCGTACCTTTATTCCTTTCTATATTACATTTGCTGACAATACGGAAGACTCTTGTCCCAGTAGAAAGGGAAATGATGTAACTGTGTGTTTGATCTGCTGCTCTTTTTAAAAATAACTAAGAGTAGTGAAAATCTGAACATCAACAACTAATGTTTCTCACTTTTAGGACTCTTGTGTTATGATTATTTGCCTCTCCTTTTAGAAGATTCATAAATGAAAGAATAGACATGGTTATTCAATATAGATTTGAGGAAGAAACTGGGGAAATAATTCTACTTGATTGCCAACAAGGAAATTAATGGAAGCCATTGCTCCCTCAGGAAGAAAATAGGTTTAAAGTCCACTCGTTTCTTCCATTGTTAAGCCATGAGTAGGTTTTAAGCTATTTAAAATTACTGATCCTGAAAAGCCAACCTACATGAAAAAGGTTCAGAGAGTGCAGAGTTGAACGTGGAGGGGTCCAGGTGAGAGTAGATGAGTTAGACAAATTATCATCGCATTTCATAAGTAATTACTTACAGTCAGAATCCTCTGCTTCATGTAGATAATTAGTAACTTTGATGTTTTCATCCAGATAAAGGCATACAGCACTTTTTTTTTTTTTTTAAATTAATATTGAACTTCTATTTTGCAGAGACTGGTAGAAATACTGAGTGTGTCTCTCTTAAATCCTGTCTGTCTGGGGTTTAAGTCCCAATGTGACAGTATCTTTTTGCCTTAGGCCTTTAATGTATTTATGCTCACAGTGTCTCAGTAAGGCTACGAAGATTTACAGGTACTTAAAAATTAAATCAAAAAATGAACTTAATTACTTAAGGTGAGATATATGTGCTTGCGTCCAAAGTTGTGATCCTGAAATGCTCAGCTGTTGCCTCCCCTAAAAGACACCTTTCTGGCACACTTCAGACAAGAATTTAACTTTACAGGCAAAGGTAAGTAATTTCACTGAATATTAACCTTCTCCACATTGCCTTGTTCTTTTGACCATCCCAAATCTAATGTTTTCCACTACTTCTTCCAGGCCATCCAGGAAAGAAACTTTTGCATACAACGTGAAATGGTATACCAGGGAATTGTTAGTCAGGAATGCTGCACTTCCAAATTTGGGGCATTAAGATGCACAGGTTATTCTGAAAGTAAAAGTAACACGCATGAAAAATACAAGGATAATTCTACCTTGCCTGTTCAGGTTGTTCTAAAATAGCATCATGAGGTTCAAGTGCGGGAAAATGCTGCTGGAGATCCTCTGTTAGAGCCGTGAGGAATGGAGTGTGTGAAGAGGAGATTCTTTATTCAGTAGTGTTGCATTTCTCCCTATTCTTTGTCCTTTTCCCTTTGGCTTAGGTGGGAAATAGGAGTACATGGCATTCCAGGATGAAATTACTAGTACAAAGCAGACCTACTAATTTAATTGGAATTATAGACTAGCCTTTTCCTTACGCTAGTTATGCCAGTTAATACTGTTACAGAGAAGCAAGTCATGGTCCATGCATATACCACCAATCACTCCCACAATGGATTTCCATATATAGCTGTAATAGTACTGAACTGGTTTCCATGTTGTCCTTTTCCCATGACAGATTATACCTTTGCATATTGGGACAAAAAGTGAATTATTGTGACTCTGAATTTATGCTTTGTGGAGCGTGACTGGGAAGTAAGATCTGGGGGTATAAGACTTGCACCAGCAGTGCTTTGCTACAAGGTTGTATCTTGATTTAAACTACTGGGTCCCATCCATCAAAGCTTCTATGTCAGAAAGCATTTTCTGGGAATCTTTCTTTATGAAAAGTATAGCAAGCCCTTAAACAAATTGCTGCTATTTATAGAATTGTATTCGGAAGTGTATGTTTTATTTGAGATCTCAAATACCTATCTCTGCAACTCCAAAGTAAAGGACGAGGCTTTAAAGATTAGAGGGCAACATCTGTTAACTCTGGCTGGTTTGCATATCTCTTTACCATATAAATTTGTTCAAATGATTTGAAAATAGGTATACATAGAAGTATGTGCAACATTTAGTTTGCTGACCATAATGTGCTACTCATTGAAATGAGATTATGACTTGCAAATGGATCTCCAGTCTAAGTAATTTTGCAGGTGTGTAAAATGTCTTCTGTGGAAGAAATGAAAGGATGGCAAATCATCTAAGTAAGGTGAAGTGCAGAACATGATTTCTAAAATCTTTAATTGCTGAATAAATATCTTAATATTTGAAAGGATGCAGAGGTATCTGAGACCCCTGTCACTTTGCACTGAAAACTAACACAACAGTCCTCTGTTTGTCCACACGTGTCACTGCTCCAGTTTAATTTATAAAACTTAAAAGATTTAAATATAGACATGAATAAGTGTGACCAGACAAAACAGTAAACAGGACCATATCTCTGTGCTTTTAAGTGATGCTGGAAGCACAACTAGCATCCAAAATGAGGGAACAGAACTCTGGATTTCAATGCAGACACTTCAACATACACAAAGATTAACGTTTTCTCTAAAAGTAGTAGTTAGGTATTACTGTGGCAGCCTTCTGCAGCATTTTATTTGCAGTTACTTATTGGTGTTTGCTAGAGCAAGTGAAGAAGTAAATAAGTGAGGAAAGGAACTTGTGCTCAGTATAATAATTAGATTAATTTGGGAACCTAAGCTGAATCTGTTTACAAGCCCTTAGTTCATAATATGCATCTCTACTGAAGTGCAGGAAGGCTGAGCACAAGCAAATAATGGACATTCAAGCCGCTGTATTGCTGACGTTACCCAGAATTTTCTGTTGTGGTCTGTGTATCAAAAGGGAAGAGGGTGATGAAGAAGAGCTTATTGCATAGAATGGAGTAGAATGGATCTCAGTGCAAAGATTTTTGCAGCAGTGAGCAGTAACTGTGTTATGTCTGTAATGCGTGGTATAATGCCACACAGAGATAGTTTCGCTCTCTAAGTAGGAGAGTTGTATTAACTTCTGAGCAAACAACTTCTTTTTCTCAGGATGCTGCTTCAGTTCCAGGGCTGGCAAGATCCCCAGAAACTTGGGTATTTTATGTTTGCTTTAATGCACAGTGTGGATGTGCCAAGTCTGTATTTGATTTGCAAAGGACAGAAACGTACTGGCTTCTGCTTAACTCGGTTGTTGATGTTGTATGTTGTGTGCATAGTGTGACAGTCCTTTCATAGAGTCAGCTCCTTGAAATACACATTTCTGTAGGAAACAGTACTTACACACCTGTGTCCTCTGAACTTGGCAAGTGACTGAATCTAGGAGACAGAGGCTTTCGATCACTGAAGGCAAAGATGTACTTAACTTCAAATGTATTGCTCAGCCTGTTGAATTTGTCTGTTCACTATCAGCCTGCTCTAAGTTACAGGAGCGTACAGGTACCTTTTTGAAGAGGGGAAGAAAGTTTGATCTGTTAGCAGTACTTCTGTGTCACACCCTCATTACAATGTGTTTCATTTCATATTCCGTTCTACCTTGTTATTTGGAACCTGTCAGTAGTTAAAACTAGGTAATTTGATCAAGAAATGATGTGAATCATCTATGGAGAATTGAAGCGTACAGAAATTTAACATGAGAGACCTGTCTTGCACCTGTTTTTTCTGCACCAGTATACAGTGACCCTAGAGAAGTTAAACAAGGAATTTTCTTTTGAAAGGGAAGGCAGAAATTCTGCATGATATTAAGGAGAAAAGAGCCTCAGGGAGGATCTTTCGATCACTGTGAGCTGACAAAATGCTCCAGAGCAGCACAGTCCACTTTTAGTGTCACATTGAAGAATGGAGACACGGTTCAAGGGTGTGCTATTAGTATCGCCAACCCAAACTTGGAAGTGTACATGTGATGGAAAGGACCCTGCTGTAGACAGCAGCTGAGTGCTAGTAACTTGAGAATACTAACAGGTCTTTTCTTGAGATCTTATTAAAGATAAGGCTCAAAAAATTATTGAGGAGAGTCAAATCATTGATTTCTTTATAATTATTTTTAAGCTGGAGCACACCACCTGCTTTTTAAATAAAGAAAACAAAACCAAAAAAGAATAACATGGTGAAATATAGGCACTACGGCCATCTTTATTATTATCCTGTGCCTCACTCAGGTGGTGTTCACAGTTACCTGGACTACTATCAGACTTATGCCTTGGACATCAACAGTGCTCATGAGACAGGGCTTTATAGAGCAGACTCACACAGCCCTCTGCTTCAGAAATGAAGTGATTGCAGGCCAGGAGAAATGAAAAGGGAGCATTACATTGCTTCTCACTGCAAATGTGATCTGGACCAACAAGCTGAGACCTGCACTGACAAGAAAATTAGCCTTGACACTGTATTTTACAGGGAAAAAGGGTTTTTGGGGAAGATGTAAGACAGTTTCCCTTTGGAAGTGTGGGGGATTGCCATGTTATCAGAGACGTGGTGAAGCTCTGGAGTGGGAAACGACAGAATGGTTCTAGTTAACAATATTTTGTGGCATCCACGTGTCATTCATCAAACTTGCCTTTTGTCTGTCTGAAAACAGAACAAACAAAGGAGATGGTCTCCTACATAGTTCTTCGCAGCGAAGTAGATAATCTTGGTTCACTGAGCAGAATATAAAAACAAGTCATTCTCAATGGCATATGCCATAATGAATGCTTGATTTTGGATGTTGGAGGAGTACGTGCCCCCCCTCAAAGCCACACTGTGTGAGTATGACACCTGCAGCTTCCATGACCGAAGAGGCTGAGAAAAACATTTTAAGGGAGGAAGTCTTGATGGCATGTCAAGGTGGGCATTTATAGACTGTCATTGCAAAAAGCTCTGTGTGAGAACAAATAAATACATGAGCTTGTTTTTTCAGTTTATAAAACTGTGTTTGCCAGGGATCATAAAAATGGGAGCAGTAATTAGGATCAGTAGGTAAATGCTATTTAAACTCTCCACAATTATTCCCTACCTCAACTACAGCTTTCTTCAGTGTTTTCTTTCCTCCTCTAGCACCTTTTAGCCAAAACACAACCCACACCAAATTGGCCCTGCAGCATCAAAGCTGACAAATCTAAACTGTGATAAAATAAGGGAAATCGGATTCGTGCAATTGGAGATATTACTGAGGGCACCTGCCAGCTTTTTGGGAGCTAATCAGAGGAGTATTCTCTGAGTAAAGCACCTCAGGAAATCTGCCCTCTGTCATGTGTAGGCCTCAGTTTAAGTAACACTAGTGGATAAGAGCAGCACTGTAACCTATGGCTTGAAAAGAATCTGAGGGTCGAAGTGGATGACAAGACACAGAACAATTATATTCCCTGTACAAAACTGTATTCAGTAATGGCATTTCTGCATCTGTCATCAGCTGACGTTTGAAGTACTCTAAAGATGAAATTCTGTAGGAGAATATAAAGGTAATCTATACTTCAGTCTATGCACTGAACCATGAGAGAGCCTCTGACACCACACAAGAAGGTTGTTTGGCCTTCGGCTTTTTCTGTAGAGCCCAAAATGTGGAAACCCAGCAGGATCACAGCACAACACCACAGAATTCAGGCATGTTTGCCCCTCTGGAAAGAGTCCATGCGGTCTTTGTGTGCCTCTGGGAACTAACTGTGGCTCACTGGCAGTATGCTGGACTGGGTGTTGGATGGCTCATCTTCACCTAAATCTTGGTCCTGGCAAAGCACGCTTAAATCATTCAGTGTCATTGACAAATCGGACGAATGTCAGTCTGACAGCCATTTCTTCATGTACGCAGTCACCAGGAAGGATGATATCAAGAAACTGTGTGGCACCCCACAAGAAAGCACACTTGGGTGAGCAAGCAGTAGTCATCTTAGGAGGAAAACAATACATGGAGTCACTGCATGACTCCATACATTATTTCCTCTGTGCCCGTGGGACCACAGATGAGTCAGCAACAGTTCATGGTTTGTAGTAACAAAAGTAGCTGACAATTGTAACAAAATCAGTATGGATGCTTGGGTCTCATCCAGGGCCAGCGGGAGGTTCTCAACCAACAAAGCCCATGCAGTCTAGTCTATCAGGACATCTGTTGCTTATGAAGGGAGTGATGTAAACAAAGAACAGCCCTTTCTTCTTGTTTTATCTGCTCATTAACAATGTGATGCCTTGTGAAGTATAAACATACAGTGTCTGTTAGTTACGGGATTTGGTGCCGATTATACTGTTGTCAGATAAGAAGTCTCCTGTTTTAAGGTATTTGCAGTATTGGAGGAATAAAGGTCAGGAGTGGACCTGCATCATTGAGGTGACCAACTGTCTTAGGGTATGATACCACTGATGTCTGGTTTTCACACTCCGTCAACAGCATAATTTGGAATATCTCCCTCATGCTGTAGAGCCTGTACTGAAGGACAAAAAGCCACAACTATGCTGTGCCACAGGGAGGCTGCAGAAGAGACTGACGCTGTCACCAATATGTCCTTGCAGGAGCAGGGTATTTTAAAAATAAAACTTCCAAAAGATCATGGGAAGCAAATGATGCCATACTGCAGAGAAAAGGTCTCTCCTACCTGGTGGAAAAAGTCTGTTCCCAAACTCCTTATGTTGTGATTGATATAACCCTCTGGGTATGGGTGAATGCTACCACCAGGCACACAGCCCCAGAGGAGACTTACCCTCCCACATGTTGTACAAATCATGGCCAGTCTCCGTCTCTCTGTAAGATGAGGAAAATACCTCATAAGTCAATTTGTGCGTCAAAGAGAAGGATTAAATCCTGCTTGGTTCTGCCAGACAAACAAGTATAAGACTCTTTTGAAGCCCCACCTCAACTCTTGTGCCCAAAGCAAAGAGCACCATGATCTTGAGAGGGTTGAATGTCACCTTCGGTGTTTGTGTGTGAGTCCCTTTGACCCCAGTAAGACTTCTGCTCCTGCAAGAGCAGAGAGTACGGCCTTGTCTCTGGCAGCCCTCAGTAGTAGTTAGGATTTGTTCTAATTAGTGGTGTCTCTAGTAGGAATTATTCTACATTTCCCAAACACATAACCAATGAATTCTGTTGTTAGTTCGTTGTTCTGTTTTAATAGGGATTTCAAACATTTCCTCTAGGCTTTCAGAGAAGTCTAGTGCATTATTCAGTATTTTAGGCTGTATTCGCCATTGCATTCTTTCTCATCAAAACACCTTTTTGGTTATTGTGTGTACTCACAAACTACAGAGAGCATGCAGTACATAGATTTGGCTGCTTTTCCATAGCCACTCTCAAAATGGTAAGCAAAATTGCTTTTCATTTTGCCTGACAGCCAGTTTTAATTTTATTCATCATTTTATCAGATTATAGAACATTTCTGTTCTTTGCATCTGTCTTCTGACTGCTTTCTTCTCTCTTCCTTTTTACTCCGATTATGTTTATGCTGAAAATATGAAAACAACAATAAAAAAGAGACCAATAATAGCTTCTTGCAGTAAAAAGGGCTTATTAAAAGGATATTTTCTGCCTGGGTGAAAAAATTCCTTGGAAATATCATAAATACTTTATAACACACAGAGCTACACTTTTATTGTCCTCAGAAGTTGATTGTCTAGATAAGGCATTTGGAAAAAAAACCCAACAAACAAAAAACAAAAAAAAACCCCAACCAAGTCACATTTAAAAAAAAATAATTAGGTGAGTTTTCTTCACAATCCAATTAAGCAGACTCCAGATGAAACATCAAAAAAGGATTAAGTAACCACACAACAGGTGAGAGCATTTCAAATCAGTCTGATGACAAAGCAGATACACTTTCATTTTGTAGAAAAATTGCTAATACTGTAATATCCAATGGGCTTAGTTTTATTACATGTTTACAGGGCTTTTCATTGTGGTCTCAGCAATATGAAGAGCTCTACAAGCATGCAATAAAAACTGAGCAGACTTGATGTTAGCACTATTCACTGGTGTCCCTCGTAGCGGGGAACTTCTGTTTAAATAACCACTGAAGGTTTGTGGTGTGCTCCCTAACCTTGGATTCTAACAATGAGGAGCAGAAGGAGGATCTTTCTAGTAAAGTTTTTAGATCGTGTTTTGTTTTCTTTTCTATAAGTACATAAAGTCTTCTATTTAAGATATCCAAGATTTGCTGGTAAGGATGATTCATAACTGAAGTCCAGTTTTCCTTTGGGATTAGGCACCAGTGTTTGTTTTTTGTTTTTCTAGCATAGCAACTGGATTTCATCATTCATTTTGTCATTTAGCAATAGAAGACAACTTCACCAAAGAAGCTGACAGTACAAA
>NC_088246.1:116766894-116851894 GCF_036013445.1 Caloenas nicobarica | reverse complement strand
AAAGGATATAAACAGCAAGCAGTTCTCAGCTCAGGGAATGATAAGAGCATTTTGAAACCTAAAGTACAGTTTCAGGTGAAATTGGCATTTTGCTGTCTTTTGAGGGGAACTCTAAAAAGAATTTTTCCCTCATTCTACGGAAAATCTATTCGCCTGGCACTTCTCAGTAAATGAGGCAAACTCTGCACTGTGTTTAGTTCAGTGGCCCTAAACGTTGTGGGCTGACAAAGGCACAGCTCGCTTTTGGAAAGGCTGGCTTTCTTGGTTTGTTGGATGATTTTCTTTCTCATTTTTCTCCAGAAATGTATGAGGTGACAAAATTAATTAGACCAAACGCAGGCGTGAAAAGTTTGATAGCGCATATGGTTTTAACTAATGCTTTTGCTGATGCGGCTACTGTCCTCTGAAGGCTTTATATTTACTGTGGCAAAATAATTGAAGATCAGGGGAGGCTTTTGATCACCCACAGAATGGTGCATGTCTGGGAAAGGCTGGGAAGGAGGGGTTTGCACCATTCAGAGATGAGAGAGCAGGAACTGGGGTTGGCGTGCGCCTTCTGCACAACACGCATGTGGAGAGACCTATTTAAAAAGAAAACTTAAACTATTCCTGTCTTCCTGGAGTATGAGAGTCAGCTGGTATTTTTTATCCTTAAGAAAAGTAATGAGAGGAACCCGCTTTTGATATTTGTGACTGCAAGTCAAGCTGAGCCTCCTGCTATATTTTGGTAACACTTTCACTGGACAGAATGTTTGCCCTGTTCATTACAAAAGTGGTGCCAGCTGCCTGTCTGACAAAGCAAGTGTATTTAAAGTGCCTCACTGTGTGCTTAATGCATTTGAAGAAGGTGTTTTGTATTTTAAGTACTTATAGGCGTCCAGTGAAACATTTGCATCTGGCACCCTTTTTAAAAATAAAAGAGGAGAAATTTTCTCTTCCGTGTGGTGCCTTTCATGAAAATGCATCTGTCCTCTTCACTACCCATTATCAAATAGAGAAAGGATTTGTACTTAGGGATTTTTATTTTTTTTTTAGGTTTTTTTGGTATTTATTTTAGTTGTATTGGTAAGAAATGTTTCTCTCATGAATAACATCAGCAGGAGTTTCCCATTAAATGGTGTTAAGCATGCCATGGACAACTCGATTTAACTTTAAAATTTCCCCTTGCCTCCTTAGGAAGGATTCAGATAGTGCATCAGCATAATCTTAAATTTATTTCCTGGGGAGGCCACATTTCTTGTTTTCCCAGCCCCCAGCCCTGAACACAAAGTCCTTCTCTTTTTCTGTGTAACTTCAGAGCAAAGCTGTCCTGCCAGATGGAGTGCTGCTGCAGTGGCTTTCCCCTCTCAGACACTGAAACACATTATTTTTGAGCCGTACCCTGTCTCCCCTAAGGCTCAAAACTAGAAGACTAGCCTGAACTCTGATCTCCTGCATGGTGGCATGATGCACAGCGGCACTCCTAGCAGGCCAGTGTTGCATTTTCCTTCCTTTCTGAACGAGTGTAATGTCGCTTCTTATCCTTTCTAAGATTTTCACCCTGGAGGAATGTGGTCAGGATTATTCAGAGGAGTTGAATTCAACTCGGTATTTGCAGTTTGACTCAGTTGCACTAGGAATATACAGTCACACAGACTGTTCTTAACCAGAGTGCCTGTTTAGAAGTCAGCAAAGTAAGACGAGCAAGGTTTGCACTGGACAGAGATTGCTTACACAGCAATGCGTTGCTTCTGTGGTAGCAAGCAATGTCATTTTCCTTGTCTTCTAGCAGAAAAGACAAAAAGTCCAGTTACAGCAATGTGGAAAACCAAGGAACAGGATATGTAAACTACTTTTTTCAGTTGTTAGTATCCCAAACTACTTAAATAACCACTAATTAGTTTTTCTTTCTCTTTGGTACTTTCTTCTTCTCTTATTTTTCATCTTGGCACATTTGCTACATTCTAACCATGTGCTCGATTTGATGTCTACCCCTGGGCTCAAAATAGGCACTCTGAGGAGCAAAATTAAATCATTATTTTTGTTTAGCTGGTTAGATACACTATCAGGAAGACTTAGCCATGTTTCGCACCTGATGGTAGTTGTGAAACGTTCACACTGCTTGCTTTGTCAGCGGAGTAAATTTTGACTGAAAAAAGGAAAAGAGACATTCTGTTTGAACAAAGGCTGTGTTTTGTTTGTACAGTGTGCTGCCAGGCCATAGTGGTATTTCTTTTCTCAATGAAGCCTGTATATTGTATGAACAGCTAAGCATTCAGCAGCCTCATCATGTAACAATGTCATAAGTGATTGTCTCACCCATGGGTTAGAGCCCTCTCTGTCTCATTGAGCAGCACCTCTGAATATTGACAATTTCCAGAATAAAAGTAACCAATACGTAAAGCAATACAGAAACTTTTAAACCCTAAAATTAAATAAAAAGATGCTGTCTGAGCTGGCAACCCAACATACACTTCACATGGGGTACACGGTGTAGTGCATTTGTAGAATATTTGCCAGTCTGCTTAAGTCTTGATCTTTCTAGTGATAGAGAAGTGACAGCTGACGGGCAAATCTAGAGTCCCTTTCTCTCATTTTCCCCAGGCCCTTTATGAGTCAACCTTCCATTTCACTGGGAGGTGTTTGTCTGATTCGGGTGCTGGGGGTGGACTGTTTCCAGGGAAGCTTGGGGTGTCCTGCTGGGTCCTCCAAGTGGGAGTTATTTCAGCCACGTTTACCAACCACGGCTGTTAGGGAGAAAGAGCAGAGATGCTGTTGCCTGACAAGGTAAGCAGTAGGCACCCAAGCCTGTTCATGTTTTATCCAAGCTCCCAGGTATATGCTGTGAGTGAGCTGAAGGAAAAAGACTCTTGTTTTGGCCTCCGCAATATGGCAGCAGCTCAGAAAGCTGCTTGGGCAAGCACCTGCCTTCAAATATATAAATAGTCTTCTCAACTTCATTGGTTGTGTCATGTCTCTTTGCCACTGCTAAAGACTGATATTTAATATAGGCTTATGGTACGATGTTCTTCTGTTTTAATCTTGATACTATTAGGAGCGGCATTCTGGTCAGGACCGCATGCTTTATTTTCAGGTGAAAGAGCCATGCCTTTGTCTGTCTTGTCATCATCCTCATTTTTCTCCTCTCAGTATTTTCACCTCAAACTAGTTCAGTTATGAGGAGTGTCTTTTAAAAGCATTAGTAATCTCTGGTTTGCTGACCACCTCAGAGAACAGCAAGTGTGTACACACAAATGGCAACTTACCTGGCGATAAATGTGCAGAGTTGATGTGCCTTTCTCACTTGTGTACTCATCTGGCGTTGTCGTTTATCAGCAACAAATGGGTCTGTGTTCGTGGTTTCCTATGTCCTTGTTTTCCTTTGCTGGAATCCTCTGCTATTTACTGTGGTAGGAATTTGGAGTAAATGTTGTCCTGCTCTTGGGTTACTCTACTGGGAAACTGTTTTCTTCATCCTATCCTTCCCTGCCCCCTTGCTCCACTCCCTGATGGTGTGGATTCTCTAGAGTTTAATGAGGTGCATCTAGGAGAGCTGCAGTTGCATCCTATAGGAAGGTACTGAGAGAATAATTATTTTCTACCTGACTATTTTCTCAAAATCTATAGGAACTGGATAGCATGGAGTCCTTTCTTCCTATGCCAGATTTAGTTGCAGTTAACTAATGGGTCCAAAACTTACCAAGTGGGGTATGCACAGGCGGATAGATGCTGTCTGATAGCATATGCTTCATTTCTTTGGGAGATCAGACTGAGAATAGTCTATTTTAACTTCTTAGTTATTTAGTTTCCTGCCTCAGAAGTGGTCCCAATCCAGAGCTCCAGGAATGGAATATTCCCTCAGCTCCAGCCCTCACTTCACCATTATCCTTTAGACCCCCAAAATGCAATGTTATCCGTCAGGCTGAAGAGCTCTAGATGGGAATCCCAGTGAAGCCCATCAGTGCCGCTTCTTAATCAGCTGGAGAAGTCACTGCTCAATGATGTGAAGCACCCTTTGCCCCATCCCTCGAGTGCAGAATCCAGCTTGGGATCTCTCGGGCAGCAGTGCCTGGTGCTGGGCAAACACTGATATTCTTTATCCATAGAACAGAGGAGCAACCGAGCTGACTGTTGTCCGGCACATACCTTCTTCCTTGAGGCTTGTATTTTGATCTCTGCATCTCCTTTTAAAATGGCAAATCTGTACGCTTCCAAAGTAATTTTACTTTACCGCAATAAGGGCTGCTGCTGCTTTTTCTCCCCTTTTTTTTTTTTTCTTAAATGTGATATCATGTCTTGAATTGGAGTATTGTGTCACTGTGGTGTGTGACATTACACTGTAAAATACAAAGCTATAAAAGTCTGTAATTTATAAGACTATATTAGGTGCTTACTGTATGTATTATGGCCTTGTAATTCACCATTGCCTATCATTTATTCTATATATAATTCCACTGAGAGTTCTGGTGACATTATAAAGGAAAAAAGTGTAGCTCAAGTGGCTTGTCATCAGAACTCCAAGATAGAATTTCCTTGTATTGCATTATATGATGTTTTTAGTATTATCCATAATGCAAGAATGGGAAATTTCTGCTTCAAACAATTCTAGTTTATGATCCAAGAATGTTGTTTGTACCCGTCAAAATTTTCTGAGTTGGAGATGACATCATGTACACTCACCATCTTCTGGAAGACTTTGTATTAACTTGTAGTATCACGAGCTTATATAATAAGGCCGAGGCATCTAGAAGAATGTTTTTCCAGCTTTGCTTTGTGTGAGGCTTTGGTAACTTCAGTTGAAAAAGCAGCTAATTCATTTGTTCCTGAACAAATTCCAAATCTTTCTAATTGGGAATTGTCAAATATACTTAAGTTCTTCCTTATGTTTGAAAACTGAGTAACGGTATTTTACACTCACTGTTCAAAATGCTCTGGAACTGCTATTACATTCATGGTGTTTTAGAAGACAGAGTATCACAACCCATTTTTGGAAAAGTTCTTCATGTTGGTGAATTAAAATAATAACAGATCTTATATCTAACTCACGAGCTCTATTTCTAAGGAAACAAAGAAGCAAAGCTCTTCACTTGCAGCTGAAGAATTATTTGCAGGGTAGTTTGGATGAGCTCACTGTCTGCCTCACCGGGTTTGTCTGATGTCTGTGCAAGAGTTTTGTTACCTTCTTCATCAAGTGTGTTGAAAGCCAAGCCTTGCCCCAGTTTTGACAGGAAGCATTGGTGCAGCTGAACCTCTCGCCTTCGCATTGTGGGTGCACAGGGGTGTCTCTCATTTGAGATCAGTGAAAGGGAAAGGGGTGTGTAAGTGAAGGACTGGAGAGATCAGATCCTGGACTTGGTCAGTGACAGGTCGTTTGAGGGGAATCTCTCTCGACTTTGACCCGTTGCACCTGGACAACTTGCAGCAGAAACCGTTTGATGGTGGGAAATACTTGCAGGGAGGAGGGTCTGAGGAACTGAGATCAATGCTCTAAATGAAATCCCTAAGCCATCACAACTTCTTTATTAAAGCATAGCACAGAAAGCAGACATTCTTTTAAAGATGGAAAATTGTTTGTGAAACTTTGTTGGGATTTTGTGGGGGAACGTAGCAGAAAGGATATAGTTAAACCTAAGCCAAACATTTTTACATTTTTTTTTTTCTTGCAGCACAGTGGGACAGCTGTTTGTGGGGATGAACAGATCAGACTTATGTTATGGTTACAACCATTTTAATAAAAAAAGAAGGAGAGGGAGGAGGCAGGCAAGGAATGGGCCTGCGAGCTGACTGATTTCCCTTTAAATCATGTTGTAATTTCTTTTTTGGCTAGTAAGTGACTTGAAAGTATTGGAAGATAAACAGCCTGAGCTAGGGCCTGGACTTCTGCCATGTGCTGGGCTCCCAATTAAGGGATGAAATTGCAAAATACTGTTCAATTTCACTGCAACTGTGGCTCAGTTTTGTGGGTCACTAAAACAAATGGAAGAGTTTTTTCCTCTCTTGTTTGTGCACTTTAGATGTACTGTGCACAGTTACCCATGGTAGCAGTGATGAGACTTAGCCACAGAATCCCTGCAAACCGATGGCAGAAATAGGCCCCTGGTTGAAAAGAAAATTATTGTGGATGTTTAAGTTTCCATGGAACTTCTCAGTTGAATAACTTGCCTTACCTTTTTTTTATTTTTTTTTTTTTTTACCTCTCATCTTGGCATTCATCAGTGACTTAAAATCGTAAGTACAAAAATACAGATTTTGATGAAGGGCTGAAACTTTTAAGCGCCCTGCAGAAAGCCTCGTGATAGAAAAAACCTCAAATTATTTCCTTTGTGTGTTTTAAGGGTGCCTCTTGTATCCATTTTAGCACAAATTTACATTGCTTATGGTGTTTTATTTTTGCCGTGGTACTGTTGCATTTGTGGTTGTACATTGCTTACTGACTTAAACACTATCATTTTCTAAACTGCAGAGGTGAGAAAGTATATTTTCTTTTTGTATAATTTTCAGAATAAATGAAGAGGGAGGTAGTGTCAACCCCAGAACAATTTTCGTAGCTCCATCCCATGTTGTAGCAAGATTTTAGAAGGTAGAGAAAACCTCTGTCCCGTTAATTTTAATGATACTTATCCTAGTGCAATAAAACACTATGAAAATGAATTAATGCATATATTTTCTCTGAAACCTAAGCTCTTATCTACTGTACTTGCTTAGTATTTAGTTCCTTTATTTTTTTTTTCTTACATAATTTTCTGCTGTGGGAATCTCTTGTGGTGTCACACAGAGTGGTAACTCAAGCTCACAAGCAGTACCAGTGAAAGGTGAATGACATGGAGTTGCACAGGTATAAATGATAAGATGTGGTCTGTATAGCCCAGAAATTTCTGGGATGACGTCCTGAGTCTATCAATTAAATAGGTTTGCCAGAGACTATTCATGAAATAATGATTTCACCCACTATCCAGTATGAACTGTTTAAAGAGGTATCATGTCACGATTGCCTTTAAGTGGGGAAGTTTCTGAAAATGTGGGAAAGTTAACTAGCTTTTGACAGAGTTCCCTTCCTCCACCCAACATAGTAACTTCTGAGTTTTAGGTATTTTGCAAACATCATCGAGGAAGCTTCATACTGGGTAGTGAGTTAAAACCCTATAACCAGGAAGACACCTTGATAATCGCATCTACTTGATGTACAAATTTTAACTAGGACAGCATTACTCTATAAAAAACTTTAACTAGCCATTACAAGAGGCATTGTATGTTAAAACATATGAAGTGGATGAAAGGCAGTTTTTGTGCCAATAGTTCTTCACCCTGTTTGTTCAATTCATAAACATAACATTTATGGGAATTATGCAGGTAGAATGGACTCTTAAGTGCCCACCTCTCAAAACAACTAATTCTTCCTTTCCCTTCTCTGTCTCTCTCAGATGTGTATGAATGGCTTTAAAGTGATATTTTACATTACTTAAAAAATACGTGAGTGTTTGTTGCTGTTGTGTAGGAAGGAAATAAATCATGGGCTTTTGTGGGATTTTAAATTCATCCCATGAGTGAAGAGCTAATATCAAGACCTTCGCAACTGGGATTAATTTCATGTATCTCTCAGAAGTCCATTGGGTATTATCTTTATACATTATAAAAATGTGTTTTGATATGCTTTAAATTAGTATTTTTATTCTTGTCTGTGGAGCAGAGGAAGAGATTGTGTGTGTGTGTGTGTGTGCGCGCGCATGTGTGTTGGATGAAGTGATTGACATGAGTGGAGAGCTGCTGATTCTAGCCTAATTAAGTGTATTGCTGTACGGTGTTGTTCCTGAGCATTACAAAGTTTAAAGTACAGTCTACACATGCAGACATGATACTGAAGAGGAAATTCACCCTAGTATGAGCACGTTCTTCCTCCTGTTTTATCCCCTCAAAAGAACTTCCTTCTTCCACTGGAAGCCTACGACTGAATGCCAGCCTTTGCACATCTTCACCATTCAGCGGCAGTTTCTTTGGACATCCTTTAGCAGATGCTGTCAATTCTTCACCTTTCTTTCACTCTGCTCCCTCTGCCTTCACGGATCACTGCGTGTTTGTGGTGCGTGTCGAAGAGAAGGGCAGAGTGCCAGAAGGAGTGCTCGTAGAGGCTTTGCTTCCCAGCTCCACAACACGGGTGATCTTCAGTCACCCAACCCTGTGATCCTCACACGTTGCTTTGACCCTTCGCCCTTGTAGGCAGCAGCACAAGCTGACTAGCATCAAACCTGGCTTTCTTTTTTTTCTTTTTTTCTTTTTATATCTGAGTAATTTCTTTTTTAAAAATACAAAGTTGAGGTCAGAATTGATAACTGGGATGTGTGAGGCTTGGAAATTACATAGAATAGTTCAAAGAAACCACAACTGCATTTGTGTGTGTGTTTCTGTACATGTGTGTAATGGCGAGTGTGCATTAACAGCGAAGAAACAGTTGCTAAAATGGTTGATAAGGCAAATAGCTTAAATATTTACTGTGGTTGCCTTGTCTCCTTCTGCCTGGTCATAAGTTTTAATCTGCCTGTGCTGGTTTTCTCATTAATTTAAGAGGATAGAATTTAGTGCAGTACTTTTGTGGTTGCTCTGATTGCAGAATACCTCTTAGGCCAGAGGGAGAACAAAAGGTAAATAATATCTTTATAAGTGTGTATTCCTGTAATCTTTTAAATAATGTATGTATGTAAGGAAACCTGAAAAGTGCGCTCTCCAAAAATTTCACATGAAGGTCAAAAGGAACCATTCCAATGTCCATCCTGTTTGTGCTAATTTTATCACTGTAGGATATAGCAGTTTTGCAAAATATGTGCTTCACTGTGTAAGTCATCGTGAATTTTTCAGTTCCTCAATGACTTCAATATTTCAAGACTTTTTCTGGTATAGTATTCTATTGGCAAAAGATTTAGTCTGGTTTCAGGTAGAATCCATTACACTCTTCTCTCTCTCTCTCTCTGGCTGTGTCCCCCTCTAATTCCCCTTTCTTCGTCTTATTATACTGAGGGTGCGTTAATAGCAGTGATACTAATGTGCTTGCATAGTTACAGGCTATGCCGGACTTAAATGTTAAGTATAGAGCACAAAACAGGGAATCTTGAGGATGAAGAGCAAGTTCCACAATAGACTTTAAAATGCTACGAATACGTTGAGGAGATAGCCCGCCCGTCTGTCCATTGTGCCATGTCCTACTTCATATTGAGATTATGTCAGTGGGAAGCCTGAAAAATTTTATGTGTAGTCTCAAGAAAAATAAACAGCCGTCCAAATGCTTCTGACATTGCAGATGTACCATGTATTACAACAATTTCAGCTTGTATTTATGTAATTAAAAGGCAAACTCAAAAGAGCACGTGTGTCTTTTAGCTTTAATGTGCATATGTGTGTTGTGGTACACCTCGCAGTTATTTGGCCATGTGTCTGCGTCTGCGTGTGTTGAGCTTTTCCTCTCCCTGCAGGACTTATACTTTCATTGGACAGGATGAAAAGTGCCACAAAATAAGCAGCTTATATTTTATTTTCCTTGTTGAGTATGTGGCCCTATGCCATCCTTATTCCTTGCAACTGAAGCCTGGCACTTAAGTCAGGTTAATTCATTTCTTCATGGGTTTTTCTGTTACACTCATCATTACAGTAGTTGAGCGATCTGCAAATATTCTTTATCCTATGAACTGAGATGCCATTGTAATTCCCATTTTACCCATGGGGAACTGAGTCACCTTTGTTAATGGCATGCTGCTCAGAGTAAGGGTCTGCTTTTTAAAAATTTTTTCCTTTGTTAGCACTTCGTATGTTCATGATATCTCAGACCTTTCATTTTTGCTTTATGGTGAAGCAGTTTCCTTCCTTCTTGTCCCCAGTCCTTTCTGTGTGCCAGCAGTGGGAACTGTAGGACAAATAAGAGAGTTTCTGCCCAGGTTCAATTATCTGTCTGGCATCACAGTGGTCCTGAAAGGAAGAGCAGTAAGGAATGTCCTGTCCAGATCTGTGACAAGTTTATGGAGAAATCCATAGCAGTTTAGCTACCAAACTCTAACAAGTCTGTACCGAGTGTGCAGACAGTGCTTTTTTTCTTCTTTTGTGTGTGTGTGTATTAACTTAGTCAAACCAGCACTGTTTTTCTTAAGAACAGCGCAAGCCATGTGGCTGATAACAGCCTGACGGTCCTGCCAAATTTTAAGTCCTTTCTGTAAGGATATAGTTTCCACAACTTTTCTGTTAAATGTCTTCAGACCCTTTTCATGAAAAAGATGACATGTTTTTCCAGACTTCTGTCTAACAGACACTTGAGCTGACTTCAACTGAACTTTCCAAAAAACCCAGAGTACCCTGAGACAGATACCTAGTATGAAAAATTCCAGCCCAAGTAGTTAGAATCTGGCAAAGTAATATAGAGATGGAAAAAAAGATATTATAGTCAGAGGTAATTGCAATCTTAGTTAAATATGTCACTGCCTGGGTATCATATTGTATCTTTGGTGGTTACCACCAGTTATTTTTATTTCAATGCAAATCCTATTTTTCAAGTTTGCATTATCAGAAATTACTGTGCTAAGGGTTAGGTTGGTGTTGTGGGGTTTTTTTGTTTGTTTAACCTTCTTTCTTTTTTGGTACGTGTACTGAGAGACTGATTAAGCTACATAATCACAAATGAAATTAATTTGCTAAGCTCAAGTCAGCTCCCTCACTTCAATTACCAGAGACACCAGAATGGTTGTTACACTTATGAGTCTTGTCCTGCTAATCAAATATTAGAATAGGTTTGATTTTCCCCTGTTAGCCAAGTGAAGTTTTCGTGTGTTTGAATCTGATATTTGGTAATGACCTCCTTAACTGGGAAATTTTCTGGATCCTTTATTTGCTACCTAGTCAGACTTATACTTGGAAGCATTTAATTTCATTTCATATACACATTCACATTATGCACAAATGAAATCAAATACAATTCTTACAGTCCAAAAGAGTAAAGGAAACCCCGAATGTAGTGAAACCACAATTTCCTGTTGAGGCCATAAAACAGAAGAGCTCTCTGTGACTGCTTTCTCAGTGGCAGCGTTGAAGGGACAGGGCTATGCCAAATGGATTGATGTTTATGGATACACTGGTCATAAACTCATATTTGTGCAAAAGGTAGTTGGACAAAACTGCTTTTATATCTTAATGGCTATTTTAACAAGGGCGGGCCAGAGGTTCGAGTACTGATAGTGTCTGCCTTAACCTCAGTGCTGCTTTCATCTGTGTGAGGACCTTCTGGCGCCTGGATAGATGGATGAATGGATAGATTTTTCCAGCAGACTGCATGCTTTAAAGTATCAGGCTATGGATGTCCTCATAACTTCAGTGACTGTGAAAGTGGTCACAAAGCAGCGTTAATAAAACACTTCAGATAATAACTGATCAGCAGTTGTTATTTGTTTCTCAAGTGTTCAATTTTTGCACATGTGGAAGGGGAGAGAGTAATACTACTCTTCCAACTTTGCCAACAGACAGTATAGCTGCACGAGATACTGAAGTGATGTGCTGTTGGTCCTTGACTTTTGGGCTGGTCTTGGTATCTGATGAGTCAGCTGGACCTCCTGTGACATTCAAACATACTTCAGGTGCTCATGGACTTTTCAGGCCTAGCTTTGTGCCTTTAAACTGAACCTGACTGGACTGCCCACCTCCTTGATTAGGAGTTTAGTAGCAAATTGTAATGCTAGTCTGTGTGATGTCCATGTTATTTTTAATCCATTGCTTTCATACGTGCCTACTGGAGTAGGCTGAACCCTTCTAGGGTCTGTTGGTATGGCTGGCATCCTCAGCTGCAAACAGGAGTCAGACCAGACAGTTTATGTTTCAGATGTGTGCTCTGATTATGAAACTCCATGTAGCATTTTATGAGCTTTGCTCAGATGTCTTTCTGGGGCTCTCCCAGGGCTCACCATGCTTGTGTAGGGTGCAGCATGTAGTGGCAGCCCTGGCTGGCCCTAGAACCCAAAGCAGTCTAGTCATGTCAGGGTGGCACAAGGCCAAGCTCATGACAGGCAAGATTTTTATTACCTTTGGGCAGGTCCTACTAACAGAGATACACTGCTGCTGGAAATTTAGCTACCAGCGCTGCATGGTGTGGCCATACCATCTTGGGCCAGGGCTGGATTGAGAGGCGTCTCTATCCTCCTGCAGTGGGTACTGTAGATGCACTGTCAGCATCTATGTATGGCAAGGTCCTTGACTAGCCCATCTTCTGGCAGTATTGAGGTGTCCAGGCATGGCTAGGGTTCCCATGCGTGGTGCAATAGAGAAGTGATACACCTGTGTGGCTCAAGGACTCAGGGTTTGTTCTGGGGACCACCTTTACCTGGCTCTCAAACAGCACGTGCAAGAGGAGAGGTGTCTGCCATGAGGCCTCTTGTGGCTGAAGTGATGGAATGAGGCATTTGGCAGTTTGCTTCTTGAGTAAATCACAGCCATGTGCCTCAGCTTCCTCATTTGTAAAATGGGGTTAATGATACTGTCCTCCTTGTTAAAAAGCTCTTGGTATACGCTGATGAAAATACACACTAAATGTTATTAAGCTTGGTATGGTACATAGTAGCTAGGTTTTATTATTGCTATTACTCTCCCAAACATGGGTTTGTATTGGAATTTCCATCTCATGCTTAGTGCAGATAAGTACTGAAATATATTTATGCAATAAGAACAGTATGGGAAGAAAGTGCAGTACTTCTGACATGCTGCAAAGTGACTAAATCAAGGTTTGGCTCCTTGGGAATTAAGCAGCTGAATTCTAAGCACCTTAATATGAGGTTCGTAATATAAATTCTTGGAGATCACCGAGTACAAAGAACATTCTGGGAGTTTCTGTCTCTGCTATGTAATCTAGGAGATAGTAAAGTGTGTTGGGCAGCACAGCATATGCAGAAAGTTGGACTCACATGAGGCTGATGAAAGAGATAAGATTGTTCTCAGAAGTCCAAATTGAGCTTTGTAGTCAAGTTTGTAGGCATATGGTGTAGGATGAAAGATGCAATGCCTTCATCAGCTGCTTCTTTGTGCTGCAAGCTTCCCCCTCCCCAAACTCTGCAAGCTGCTAGCTGAGCATAAGCACAAACAATAAGACGTCTTAAGTGTTTGCCAAAGAGCATCCTGAAGAATGTCCTCTTCAGTCGCATGTCTAAGAACCCAAATGAGGACTAGGTTTCTCATATGAAATCTCAGCCTGGGTTGTCAAGGGTGAGAGGGCAGGCTCTGGACTGAGCAGTTCTCAGCTGCATGACACTGCATAACCTGAGAGACAACACTGTTATATTTTCAGTCTTTCAACAGTATTTTTACTGAAAGTTTGAAAGAAAATATTATAAAGGCATGAAATGGTGTTGTACAGAGCACTGGAGATGGGTGCACTCCCTTTTATAGCCTGTGTCTGCTGAAGGTGGCATTTGGGAAAGGTGAGGTCAGTTGAGTTTTTTCCCCATACCCAAAGTAGTATTTTTTTCTCTGTCTTGCTGAGAACTACTGTCAGTTTTACCTCTCTAGTGCCATTAAAAAAAAAACCAAACTAGCCAGCATACTCAAAATTAATAAAACCTAACAGTTTGCTACTCTTAAACCTGCTAGAAGAGCTCTTTCATGGTTGCCTGGGTGGCTCAGGAGGTTACTAAGGGGAGATACTTTTTCTTCTCTTAGTCACCTGTTTGAGTCTTTTCCAAGCTAAATAATAATATTCATTATGCAATCACATATGTTCGTGTCTCTGGTAAATGAGTTGTGCTCTCTTCAGGTCTTAAGGGACAGGAGCGTATCAAACAGGCATTTTCAAAGTGACCTTTATCTCCTTTTCCTCAGTGACCTACCACCCTATGACTGCTTGCATTTCTCAGTTCAAACACCTTCCCTCATAGAAAATAAGACTCACAAGTTTGCATTTCCCAGGCTTATTGATGGGGTGGTATGTTTTTATTGTTGAAATCATTTATATTCTCAAGGTATCTTAACTGCTCTATACCTAAGTTCCTTCAGAACTCTTAGAGTTATATATCATGTGCACAATGCATATTCCTTTTCTTTTTCTTTTTTTTTTTCTTGGCCTTGATTTTTTCCCCATACTAAAACGTCATTTTTGATGTCTGTTTGCCTGAAAGTTTCACAGGTAGATTAACTCAGAGAAGTAGGTCAGGACTGAAATAGAAGAACAATAGGACTGGAAGATCCAGAAGAAGTTATCTAGTCCAGGTCCTGCCATGAGGCCGGATCATGCATAGGTAGACGATCCCTGCTCATTGTTTTTTGACTTGCCTTTGGAAACTTCCAGGAATGGGGTCCCATAACTTGCTAAAGAAGCTAGATCCTGTGTTTAGTTATCCTGAAATTTAGACTGCATCTGACCTGAGACTCCCCTGCTGCAAAAAAAATAAGATTGCTTCATTTTTCTCCACTCAGTCTTTGATGCAACCATGTATGTATTTGAACTGCCCCATCCCCACTTGTGGTCTTCCCTTTTCAGCCTACATAAATTAGAATATTTCAGCACTTCTTGACTTCTGTTGCTTGGTACACGTCAATTTGTTGACTTCTTCAATTAGGTATCTATCCAATCCACTTTGTGATGAATACTGATGGGAACAGATCTGTTAGTGTCTTATAGCATTACTCTCTTTAATTAGTCCTATGACAACACGATAGATCATGGACCCCTATCATTTTCTTACAGATCTTTTCCTTGTCTTACCTTTTACCGTACAGTTTATGCTCCTTCATTTTGCTTCTACTTGGGATGGTCGTTTGGTCAAAATAATTCCAAACCTGTGTCATTTAACCATGCTACCTTCTTTCTCTCTCATTCCTTGTCCTCTTTTGCTATAAAATATGTGTGTGTTCTGTGACAATGTTATCATAGATTATATATTGTAATAGCCCTGTGGGTGATAACATTTATCACCATATGAAAATACCACTGTAGTGTTTTGTGTTTAAAAGGTGAGAAACAGTGGGGTTCAGTAGTTATGCGTATTTTCAGAAGCTTATTTCAGAAGAGCTTATGCAACTAATTTTTTTTATATGATAAAAAGAACTTCAGCTTATTTTTAATAAAGAAAGAGCAGAGCTCATTTCTTGGATTTGGCCAGTTTTGGCATTTATGAAGGCCAGTATGAGTTGTAAGGAAGAACAACTCATAATTCCTTTGTAATTGTCTCAATTGAGAAAGGCAATGCATGGTGAGCAATAAGAAGTAGAATGCACTGGTGTCTCATTTTTAGGGGCAGAAAAGCAGAATAATTGCAATTGAACTAACTTTGCCCACTTTAAAATCACCAAATACAGGAACTGAGCAGAAAGTAGAATTTTAGTAGTCAGTATATAATTAATACATTTATGTTTGTATTGCAGATGCATGTAATTTTATATACAAGTAAGCAAAAATATTAAAGCCCATTTTCCCTTTTTCCTTTTTGTGTGCACATACAAAACATTAAATTTAAAGAGCTGTACACCATTAACTGCTAAGATTCACAATTGTTTCTAGAACACTGAAAGTAGCTCTTACAATGATAATTGTAAAATGTAAAGTAATAGCAAACAGGCTCGCATTTAGTATAATGATTAGACAACTAGGGAAAAAACAGCTATTATGTGTTCCTAGACCACAGTTGAGGTAGAAAGCAAGAAAAGTATGTGGTGTGACTGCATATTATTAAAAATGTAACACTCGATATTTACTTTGCACTTAAAAATTTGAATGATCTGACTAACAGAAACAGACAATCTAGTACAAATGGTTTGGAATACATTAAAAATGTATACAAGACAAATCGTTATTTTATAATCGTTCAGCAATGTAGTAAATTTGCACTGCAGGTTTGATTCATAACAAATTTGCATAACATTTATGTGGGGTTTTCATTGTGGTAATACAGTTCTTTTAGCCACTTTTTTATGTGTGCTACCATTCTATTATGTACCTTTGGGGGTACTTGAAGAAAAGGGAGAGTGGGGGATGTGAGTTAGTGGGAAGAATATGACAGAGTTGTAAGATGAAGCTTTGTAATCACAAAAATGAAAAGCTAGGAAAAAATGGATTGAGAACTGTATATAACTTAAAATTGGGGGAGGAAAGGAGAAAAGCATGTATTCTGGGTTCCCATGTGAATTACATTATATAGTATTCACTTCATCATTTAAGAGGGCGTGAGGAGAAAGATGGGTATCAGGAGTGCATGGACCAAAGGGGCTTCCATGAACAGCTCTGTTAAATGAAGGTGCTTGTTAATATGCCTTGATTTACATATGCTTTATAACCTTTCCTAAATATTCTAGGAGAAAATGAATGTTTACCTTGTACATTTTGCCTTTTAATATTGTAGCTCTTAATTCTCTTAATTTCTTTCCATTCAAAAGACCAATTTGGAAAGAGAAGTGTGAATTTGCTTTGAAAAGGAAATAGGAAATAGGCGTGTTGAGAGAACAGGCATTAAAGAGGAGGTGGAATGGATCCATTTGAGAGAGGTCTGGTTTGACTGTTTCTACTGTACCACCATCTTATTGCTGATGTACAAAGACGGTAGTTCATTGAAAAGGAATTCATCTAAGTCCCAGCTGCGAAATCTGTCTGTGGGGAAAAGAGATATTTACTGGTATGTTTACATCTGCTTTCCAATAACTTCTAGAATTCCACTTATCACTCACCCCACCTTCTCAGTCTTCATCTCTTCTATATTCATCTTTTCTTACTGCAGCATCCACCAAATCAGACAGAGAATAAATGCATTGACCTGTACATAGAAGATCATAAACACAGATTTCATGCTGGTTTATTATCAGCATCATTACTTAAAATCAGTTTTATATCTTCAGATAGCTTGTATAAATATTTATTACTTGCAGTATTTTCATATTGAATTTTAAAAACCTAATTCAAAGTTTAAAAGTTAAGAAGTAAGCTAAGCTGCCTGGCCAGTGCACTACTAAATGTATTTATGTACTGCTTTTGAGTAGGAGGATGATAACAGAGTTGCCTACTTGTGTACCTCATATGTAACAGTAAATGAATTATATGCATTTGTTCCTTTATTATAACAAAATTTATAAATTCTTTTGGAAGACAATATCAGAATTTCTATGTTTGGTCACAAGGTACAAGTTAAATAATTTTTTCTAGGTGTTCCGCAATTCCGGAATTGTCTCTTACAGGCAGCCCCACTTCCTGTTGTTTATTCTCTCAGTTTGCTCAGCTGTCCTGGTGGTTATGCTGAATACAAGTTCTGATGGCTAGACGGGTTGTCTGGAGTCCTTCTGCCGAAGAGAGTCATAAAGTTTTGTTTGAGTTAAATAAAAGGTTTTTCAGCACCCTAAATGAAGAGGAATGGCTTTAGATTTAGCCTGTCCTTCAGTGGTTTTGCTTTGTCTCTTCTGTGGCTGGGAAGGAGGAACCATGTTCCTCAAAATCGTGAGGTCAACACCGATGAAGTTCAGGTCCTGAATATTACGAGGGTTAAAAATAAAATCAGAGGCACACAGAAGATGTAGCATTTGGGCTCTCTGTGTTTATCCTTGCTGAACAGGAAGGTTGCAATCTTCCGTTTAACTCAAAGCTTGGTGAGAAGCACACAGTAGAAGACGTGTTTTTGGACTGGATTCCGCAGTTTGATTTTTGGGATAATAGATGTAAATGTAGTGCAGTGATGATGATGTGAATGTGAAAATGAAGAGTTTAGGGAAGTAAATGCATTTATTTGTTTGTGTAGGAAGAAGACCTCCGGTGAGCTTCATGACAGTGAAGTTAACAAAGCTGTAGTAGCCTTCTCTGCTATTGCCTTGAACTTAATGTTTTGCTGAACAACGTATAAACAGCAGAAACAGATATGCTTTATCCTATGTGTATTCTGACCCAATATGTAGAGTGACTTGCTCAGTCAGATTTAAGTTATCATAAAGAAGACAAGTAGATTTCATGTCTGAGAGAAACTGAAATGCCCTCCCTAACCAGCAGTGCAGCTGGTTCTAGTTTGTTGTATATTGTCACACTGATGGTTCCAGTTCCAGCTGGGTTGTCAGCTGCCGGTGATGTTAGAGAGTCAGAGTGACCAGGGGTCCTCTTCCCTGCCTGTGATGTTAGAGAGTCAAAAGTAGGTGTTCTGGAGAGAGTGAAGGATAAGAGAGAAAAATCTAAAAGATGCCATTTCAGGTGGGATCGAGCTCTCCAAACTTTGGAACCAGACACTTCCAGAAAAAGCTCTGAAAGGGTAAAGATGTAGGGCCCAGTGAAGAGCCTCCATCTGTCTCCTTTGACTAGATCAGGAGCTGAGGCATCCTCCTGAGATTTGGCGTGGAACTCTCTCTGGATACTGCTAGTGGCATTAGATTTCACCCTACCAATCCAGCTAATTTGGGGACCTTCTATGGAAGTGCTTCACAGGCACATTTTATTATCTTTTCCCCATATTTTAGCAAAGAGGGGAAGTGTTATGGTCTATGTTGTGCAGAGATGTGCAAAAGGTCGGTGGCTGAGCCAGGAAACAATCTCAGGCCTCTTCTGTCTCACTCATGGCATTGCAACTTGCTGGGGAAACAAAAGGTTGAAACTGGGCAGCATCCAGAATCAAGTGCACCCTTAAGCTTTACATGTCATTAAAATGTCTAAAACTTAGGTCACTTTTCTCAAAACATTTTAAAAATAGAAGATAACAGACAGCAGACTGTTTGTCTTTTCTGTATTGTGTAACATAAAAAAATCAATGGGAGTGTTCTGCACATTGTGATTTCCCTGGCTGCACCTCACCTAGAGGGTCACGGTTTAGTAGCTACATATAAAATGATTTTGTAGCCAAAACAAGAAAACTAGATGACACAGTTCATGAGTTATGTCAGGAATTTGCAATTTAAATTGAAAATGCCCCTTTAATATTTCCTTCTCCTTTCTTCCTTCTTCATATGATAGGGTGCCTTTCTGAACTGTGGTTGCTGACTTTCTTATACGAGAAGCAAAACCAGAAGGAGAGAGTGTCTGTTCCTCTCTGGACATGTAAAATACTCCTAATTGTTCCCTTCTTCCAACTCATAAAAATCTCAGTTTTTTCTAAAACTATTTTAATAATATGACTCATTAGAGAAGGTTTCCTTGTCCATTAAAACTGCTCACACTTGAAGCTGCCATATGATCATAAAAAAGTAGGTAATGATGATGAGGCTGAGGTAAATTAGTGGGTTTGGTTAATATCAAAGTTGTAAAGGTATTTTCCCGACTGCTAAATAACTGTAACAATCAGTTCACTCTTCATATTAACATTACTAACCATCGCAAAACTCCTCTAAAGTGAAAGGTGCTGGAGATTAGGTGTTCCCTGCTGTATGTGATGCTGAATGGTTGAGAACAAGATGAACGAAATTGATGCTGAGTGTGGTAAGACTTGTCAGGCTGCTAACCTGTAACAAATGGCTGAAGAAAATGTTTGTGCAACTCAGTAGTAGCAATAGGGCATTTTAATGACACTTCTATCATATTATCTTTTCTGAGTTTTTGCAACTGTCATTTTAAAATAGATTTTGTGCAGTTCCCATTGTAGTATGAATGTTCCCACTTTGAACATTCAACCCTGATTTGGGTTGGGTTTTTTTTTGCAGTTGCAGGCTGTATGCTTTTTTCATTCAGGGGAAAAAATGAAATGAAGAATGGAAGATACATAATTTAGTGTACTGTTGTTTTCAATAAATACGAGAAACTGTACACGATGAATACGAAATTTTTATGAATTGGAACTTTAAATCATAAATAAAATGTTAATTTGTAGACATGTGTAGTTGTGAAGCAGATGGAAAAATAGAAATGTGCTGAAAAAGTAGGTATTTGCAGAAGCTAATGAAGTTAATTGGTCTCATTTGGCTACACTATTTTCCCAAACCCCCCAAAGACTGGGCTTTTTAGTTCTTTAATTAAAAATGAGGAAGGTATGCTAATATTATAACCTTTATTTTTTCCCAGCTTTCTATATACATACATATTATTAAGAGAACCACCGTTAGCAGTCCAATATTAGTAAGCACATTAGTAATCTGCAAGTTTTAAGGAGGATGCCAATATTTTGAAACAATAATTAAAAAATCAGCAATCCATGAGTTAATATATGCTTTAAAACCCTAATCATGATTTCCTTTTCCTGTTTCTACGTGATTACAAAGAAAGGATCTGTTTTTCTCTAATTTAGGGAATGTAAATTAAAGTACACAGAACAGTTTAGACTGTGGAAGATTTTAAATAGAAATATTTAAACCAGTTTTGATTAGCTGGGTTACAGGCTAAATGTGCAGCGAGATACAGGAAACATCAGTGAATTGATGCACAACTACATGATTTCCTTTAAAGTTTTTTTTCTTTTTTTTTTTTTTTTTTTAATGGGAGGAGAATATTGGGAGCTATATATTGTCCTCCTTACTACTGGGCATTTGAAAAAAGGAGTTCCGTGCCTGCGCTCCAAGATGGCACGTGGATTGGTGACCATCACTAAATGTGCTGTAGCATTTTGCAAGCGACTCGGCGATACCCACCAGCGTAGCCCAGTCAACACCAGTGTATCCCCTCACTCTCCATTCCCTATGACGTTTTCCGTACTTGGATGATTGAGCTTGAGCAACTACTTAGGGTTTCAAAGGATTTGGATAAGGTTACACTGTAGGGTTGGAAATCTCTTTGAATACTGCATTGCAAAGGGACAAAGACATAGTTTCAATGCATTTATTAGGCCCCTGCTGTAGAAGTGAGGAACAATAAACCATCTTTTTTAAGTTAAGAGATCTTGGAACAGGCCGCTCCAATAAATTCTGGGTTTAAGAAGTGAGGTGCATGCTGCAGTGCTGAAGTTGTTTATTCATCTGGAGTGTATTAGGCTCTTGATTAATAAGAAGACATCTGCAATTTTACATAAGAAACAGAGCGGGCAGTTTGGCAGTTGTAAATGGAAATTGGGAGAGAAGAGCCAAACCTATACAAAGTTGTTGTCTACTCCTCGTTGACACCGATGTTGATAATAATTATTATTATAGTGGTTAAAAATTTACATATTGATAAAACGTTTCCATCTGAAGGGCTCAGCAGCCATTTTTACAAGAACCACACAACTTTAAGAATTGATAGCTTTTCAGATAGCTCTATAAAACGAAAAGCTGTCTTTGTGTGCCTAGTTCGATCTCACAGGTCTCACACTGATGTCTGACAAAAGTAACGCATTTGAAGTCGATGAATTTACACTGATTTAAGACTGATCTAAGGTAACATCATGAATTAGTCTATATATCTCCAAAATGTGAGAGCAAAATCTGCGGTAGAGAAGTAGAATGCTTGTCAGAGACACATCTTTCATAGGAATAATCCTGTGTCTTAAATTTTAGAAGGCTTAAAACATCCAACAAGTAAATTGGGCAAAAACTGTATAAACCCCTAAAAAAGAAACTGCTGCATAACACATCAGATGAGTGATAACTGAGAGCCTCACTGAAAGCCAGTAAGGTGTCGGGGTTTGGTGTTTTTATTTTTTTGTTTGTTTGTTTTGTTTTGTTTGTTTTCTTTCCTTTTTTTTTTTTTTAAGGAGCACTTAACTATTCAAGTACATAATTTGGTGGAGAAAATAGAACTGTTTTCAGCAGAGTTTCAGACAAATTGGTTCCCAGTTAGACATTGTTTGGGAGGGCCAGCAAACATAGTATTAGTGATTTCAGGAAGTCATATGCATTGTTAATAATCCACAAAATGGCAAATTCTGAACACTTGAACATCTCACTACAAAAAAAAAGACTCGAATAGTAGATCAGCGCTTCTTTCAGTAGAAAACAGCAAGTTAATTCTTGCCAAAATGATTTGGACTACAGGAAATTTTCAATATTTAGTGTTGAAAACTTGACCAAAGCAATTAGATCCTCTTGGCACTCTGAGTTTAGTCAAAGTGTTGGGTGATGGTGAAAAGATGAGAGGAACTCCAGAGACACATCTGAAAGTCTTCCAGAGTCAGCTGTAAAGCAGGACGTCACCCAGTTCATAAAGTTGAGACTACAGAGGAATCATTCTGATCATTTTGCAAACCATCTATCTCCCTTTCATGACTCCATAAATATTTGTGGCAACTCTTAATAAGGAAATGTAGGATTAGTGAAACAATGCATGTTGGTTAGCCTTCAAGGCAGCTACATCTGGAAGCGGGGAGCCATGCCGTGTGATCAAGCTGCTCTTTATGGACCATCTGCAAGTACTTCTTGGACTTGAGACAGAGCCATCAAGTGCAGTTTGAGAAGTTGCTCTAACTACACCTGAATACACTGAGACTTGACATCCCACTATATACTGAGCCACCACATCTTATTTCAGCTGAACCGTGGGAGAGGTACAGTTTGCCCATTAGTGGCATCAAAAATGTTGTTTTAACACCTTTATTTCCTTTGTCATACCGCTGGGCCAGCTGAGAGACCACCTCCTTCAATGCAGTGGAGCTACAGTTATACCCTGTGAGATGCCTTCAGCCAACCGGCCGACTCAAAGGGACAGAGCTGGGAGTGGTGTGGTCCCTGCAAGGGGTTCTCACTTTCAGAACACATCTGCAACTCTGGCACTGTTAACCTTGCAGGCTTTTCTGGAAGAGCGGCTTCAGAAGCACAGATTTTGGGGTTTTTTAATCTGGAATTAGTTAAAGACGTAATTTGCATCTCAGGGTCTTTGAGGAAATTTGGGGAAAAAGGGAAAGCTTTCTTTTTGGACATGCCTTTATGTTTTTGTATACAAAAATATACATACACATTATTTTTCATATATGTATATATATATGTTAGCTTTCCAAATAGTCACTTCAAAATGCATTTTTAATATGCAAGTTGGTGGTTAGGTATTCATATTTGGTTAAAAGTTTCATAGTTAATTAGTATAAAATAAAATCACAATGTGCTTCACTGAAAATACTTATCTGTGGGAAGTTAAAAAAATTCCTACAATTTTAATGTAACTTACTGAAGAGCAGGAACTGTCATGGTAGCATATAAATAGGGCAGATGGAGATAGCCCCTCGAGGCTATGGGACTTGAGTTAATAAACCTTGAAAAGTTACTATAATTTTCATTTTGTATTTTCCTCATGAACCTAAGTAATATAGCTCATTCATTTTGAATATTACCACTGGACTCCCAGGCAATAAGTTTGATTTTCTTAAACCTTACATCTAACCAGATCCAGACCAAAGCTAAAATACAGGTCCCGTTAAAGTTAATAGCAAAATTCCATTGGCTTTAGCCAGGATTTTATTCTGAGACTGTAGATTTTAGTGTATTACAGTATTTTGGTAACATAAGTCAAATGAAACAGCCTAGTGTTCAAATGTTGGCCAATTCTTTTTGTGCTGGTCCACTTCTGTATCTGTTGGATGTCTGCTGATATTTCATTGGTGTAAATGACTCGCTAGAAGTTTCCCCAGCGTGTTCAGTACATCACCAGTGCATCATGGCTGCCACACACAGAATATTAGCTTTTTTGCAATTAGATAGATGGGGAAAGGGAGGAACTTAAGTTGAGCTTACAAAAATGATCACTTAGGGTTAAATTCTTCATTGAATATGAGTAGGAGCTTGTGATAAAGCCAAGTCAGGGTCATGGATTCTTTTTACCACACATAAGATAATCTGAGGTGATGCAAACCAGCTCTTCAGTGGAACACAGTTTTTAGCTTGTGGAGAAAGTCAGCAAATTAAAATATTTCAGAGGCAGTAACTTTGTATGAAGTAGTAACAGAGATCTGGAAGTTTTCTGTGGAAACAAAGTGGTCTAATGTGGGGCTGATGAGCCTGGGCTAAAGTAGCAGACGTTGGAGCCAAGGAACAAAAGCCAAGTATTTATGTTATAAATTGATGGAGAGTACAGCCTTTTTTCAGCCATCCCGCTCTCTAAGTAGCAGACAAAGTATTGTACCACTGCATTGTAAAATCCCAGCTCACGACTAAATAAAACCAAGAAAACAGATCCCGCCGTAATAAAAACACACGTAAAATTCCTGGAAATGTTTCCTGTTACAGGCTGCCTGGTTAGTATAGGCTGCCTGCACATTGGTACAAAGTCAGCAATTGTTTGCTCTGATGTTGTTCATGTTGCTTTTTGCCAGGAAGATGAAGATCAGACCGGAAGGTTATTTGCCTCCTTCGCAGCCATGTTAGGGTCAGAAGGAATAAAATACCTAATTGCCTCAATTGCATTTCAGATTGTTTTGATTTGGTTTATGCCCATGAGATAAAAGCCACAAACCAGGCTTTTTTTTTTTTTCTACCACAGTAAAAGCGAGAGAAGAGCTTTTGCTTTGGAGTTGATACAGAGTGGTCCAAAAAATGTCCTGCAAGGCAGATCCAGTCCACAGCATGATTCTGCCTGGATTACCAATTTTTTGAAGTGACCCGGTGTTAGGACTGTAGCTCGGCAGGAACAGATGTTGCTGGCTCCTCCTGATGGTCAGGATGCTCCTGGTGTGCCCTCCACTCCCCAGCTCTTCGCTCCTCAAGCTGCCACCGTGTCTGTGTTGGAGGTGAGGGCTGCTGTCCCATGAGTCTGGAGCCTGGCCCAAGGAGGCGACCCAAAACTGGCATTACATGGTTGGACCAAATGGATAATACCTTATTCCAAGATTAGGATTTGCTTTTTTCCACGAGGCAGTCTTCCATTTTATCTCCTTTTTTTCTGAGATATCAGGGGAGTTAGAGGTTGCCGTTCCGTTAGCTGACTGGAGAGATTTTCATTTGGTCTGCCATCACCTGTGCTTGCTTACAGGAGGCCTGCAGTACATTCGCAGGCATGTAACATAGGTATCCAGTAGTCATGTTTCAGAGAAGTGAAACTGGTTGTAGCACAACACATGCAAGACTGATGAAAGCAGGGGAAACATTTAGATGATATGCCTTGAGAGGCTGCCTTCTCAATGGGCATGAAATAAAGAAGGAGGAAGTGTTCTGAGATGTGGAGAGACACATTTTTAGGCTAGTACAGGATACAAGTCAGTATTATTATTGACCAACATCGTGATGTTCCTTCCCAAGCAAGAAGGGCCCTAGTTCTACATCCCGGTGATGAATTTCCAGCTTATTTGAACAGTTTGCTTATTGATCTTGGACAGAGACCATACTGCGGTCATCTGGGCTAGACTACTGTAATGTGCTCCTAATTGTTTCCCTTGAAATTGATCCGGAGCCTCTTTGGGGTGGAAAGCTGATATATTAAAAAAATATAGCCCCATCCACGTAGCTGTTCAAATTTTGTTCTGTGCCCAGTTCTTGGGCAGCAGCCTCGCGCTCCAGGTCCCTGTCTGGCAGTTGCTCGCGGTTGGACACAGTTGACTTTCTCTCCCCGGGCTGCGTCAGGCGCGGGCCGAAGGCAAGTCTTTCTTGTCCTCGGTTGTGGAGCTCCCTGCCAGAGCCCCTTGCTGGCTGCCTTTAAGGCAAGCTGCAAGCCCTGTTTATTTCAGTTGGCCTATCCATGACTGTTTTATGGGCTCCCTACCTTTGTTTTTGCATCTGCTACCCTTTTGTTTTTCTCTTTCGTCTAACTAGTCAGGAATTGAATCTTTTGGGGCTGGCAAGTCCCCTTTGAATTCTGTGTGTATAGCATATTGTAACATGCTATTAGATTTTGCTTTCTGCTTTTGCTGTTTTGCATTCGGCTCTTTATGCTACTTGGCTTGCAATTGGTGCTTTAGAAAAGATCGAGTAAATATATAATTGTGTCAAGTCTTATTTTGTCTAAGAGGGTTAAATCCGGTATCCAAATATAGAAGAGTGTGTTTGTGTGGAAACTTGGTACTCAGAGAATTAGAAAGCAAGCTCCAATTAGAAAGCAAGCTGATTCCATGCCGTTTGCAATGCCATGTGTTCTTTAAGAGAAAACTTCCACTGTAATTAGCAAGAAAGTGCAGTCTACCGGCCAATGCATTACCTAACACAGAGCCCGCTATTCAGTCTTAGAAATAGATTGTGCTTTTATATGCTTCTCTGGAGACTGACAGTACTGTGAAGTTCAGTATCAGCAAAACAGGAGTCTAAACACAAGCAGAGTCAGGAAATCTTGTACAATAGATGATAAATAGTGATTTGGTTCATCAGCCACTTCAGGAGGAAGCATGTAAATATAATCGTGGGATACAATGGTCTGTACTTCTACAATCAAATAGCAGAAATAAAGTGTCTGTTTTCCATCCCGCATCAAATGATTTGACTGTTATATACATACCCGAACCCATGTAGATGATGTTGTTACTTGTATTATGCTGAATGCCAAGATGTTCAGGTCTTTGTTCTAGAAACTGCATAGGAATCAGCAAAAAGACGTGCTTTACCTCACATCAAGTCTGATAACATCAGCCAGGGGAAAGAAACAAACGAGGAGGAAGAGGAAGTAGCCAAGTGCTGTACAAAAAGCAAGGGTCTTAGTTCAAATATTGTCATCTGAAAATGGTTTATGGGCACTAAACGGGAGGAGTGAACCCAGGGTCAAGGTCATGCCACTTTGCTGAGCACTGGGAATCCAGGAAGTTACATATCATCCACCTAAGGAAGTTCCAGTTGTAAAATACTATCAAAACCCAGGACGTTTAGGGCAGCTTGGTCCTGCAAAACAGTAAAATTAGTAATCACTTGACTAATCCACATTAATCAGTACAGCCTAGTAGCAAAATTATTCATCAGCTTGATGAACTGAGCAATCTTGCAAAGAAATGAGCCTACTTGGAATTTTAGAAGTGGTAGAAGATAGACTGTAAAACAAAATGACTGGAAAAGATGCAAAATCTCCTCAAAACCAACATTATCTCTCATCTCACTGTTTCTATTTCATCTGTCTCCAACAAGACCAGAAACTCGCATGCATGCTGATATTCGGAAAGCAAAGTATTCATTTGTGTGTTAAAAATGAATCTCTCCTTCCCATACACAAACACACAGAGAAAAATAAAGGTGATGATAAAGGTAGATATCTGAGAGGGAAAAGGACAGTATTTGTTGCTTAATTGTGAGGAGGCTTGTTGCTAGGCTTTTAAGAGTAAAACATGTAAATAAGTACAGAAACAGCATACAACATCCCATCCAGAAATTTAAATGTGATAAAGACGTGTATTAATAAGATACATTGGAATGTTGGGTAAGAGTCTTTGAGGCCTCAAGAAGCCTCAGGTGATGCAAGGGCATAACCTGGTGTGTATAGCACAGCCATCCCACTGAAGTGAGGAAAAATCAGGCAAAGGGTTGTTAACAAAGCTTGACCACTACATTTTAGTACTGGAAGTAATAAATAATAGTAGTTGGTGGCAGCTGGGTACTTCACTGACAGGAACAAGACAATAACTACCTTATCCCAGATGAAGAACAAAATCATATTTTTTGTAGATATATGGGTGGCTAATTGAAAACTTGTGAACATTAACAATTATAGAATACAGTGAAGGGTCTTTCTGTTAGCTGTTAATGATACTTCCACTTCCTCAAAACGTATAGTCTCTATATTCCCTTCAAGGAGTGGCACAATGCTTTGGTCTCTTCAGACACTTGTGCCTTTTGTGGCTCTTCAGGCTGGAAATGTTCAGAACCTGAGCAAAGGCAGCAGCAGTTCTGCCAAGAAAGAACCACCACTTTCTAGAGCAGGTTGATGACACAGGCTATTGAGTCCTTACAGAGAATTGTTTGTCTTCTGATTTTAGATGGCTTTAATTCCTTCAAATTGCTCCTTGAATAATAGGAAAAAGGCAATTTGAATTTCAGTGACAGATTGGACATAACAGGTTGCAACTATTAGGTCTAATTTTACCATACTGAGAAATAAAATTGCCTAAACATAAACATCGATCACTGATGCAGTAAATTAATTTGTACAGAAAAAGTAGTTTAACTGCAGTGCACATTAAACATAGAAAATTTTCAAAATTACAGCTCTCTGAATTAATTTGTACACTTGTTCACTTGTTAAAAGCAAAGCGTAACTTCTTTTTCTTTTTTTTCCCCTCCTTTTTGTGACTTCAGATTGTGAAAAGCGAGGATAGTCATCAACTGTCCAAAAAAACCAGACACAGCTCTGCAGTTGTGGATGTAACTTAAGTTGTTCTTTACTTTGTTTGTTTGTTTTTTGTTTCTGAGCAGGTTAATGGAACTACTATAGACCTCTTTGAAATATTGTTTCATTCTAGCAAGCAAATTCAGCATTTTAATAGGCTCGAATTATGTTTTGTTAAGAATTGGTAGTGTGAAGTAATTAAAAAATGTTATGATTTGGTTCAGCAATGAGTTTACATTCAAGTGTGTCCTCAGGCTTGTTTAAACTGTCAAAATCTTCCAAACTGTTTCATAAAAAACATCACGTGTCTTCCTTCTACTACCATCTCTTTTCAAAAAATCTGCACATACTACTTTTCCACATTTTAATATGGCATCTAGAGACTTAACATAGATGCTGGCCAACTTTTCTTCATTCCGGCAATTGCTGTTTGTAATATGCTTATTGTCTTATAAAATGAAAAAGAACATGCCTTTCTTATTTTAAGCTGTGGCCCTAATGTTACTGATCATAATGCAGTCACAAGTGTGTATATAAGCTTTATAAAGGTTGCCTAAGTCACAGTGGAACAGGATCTGCCAATGTGGCTTATTTTGATGGTATCTGGTGTCTACTGTTTTCAAGGACAGCAGTTCGATTCAAACACAGTTCTGATAAGTGGCAGGTTTTCATGTCTTTAATGCCCTGACAAGGGCATCACTCTCAAGAGAGGGAGGTGAAACCATTTGGATGAGAGTTTCTTCCCGTCTCCTTTGTGCTGACACACCAAGATAATGGACAATTAATAGCGAACCTTTTCTGCAGGGAAAGTCTAGGGTTATCACTAATATAAAAGTGTTCATGAAGTGTTCGGACACAAAAGGGAGAGAAAAAATAAACATAAAAAGTAGAAAGCAGGTCCAGCACAAGGTTTAATGTTCAATTAAATATTTTTTCACCTCGAATTGTGGTGAATCGTTTTTCAGTCGCGGCAGCTGTACCTTTTTAGACCTGGTTCACTGCTCGTGACATCAGGCAAAGGACAAGAGGAATCTTGCCATTTCTGTCTTTTTTTTTTTTTTTGTGGTGAAAAAGCTGCAGATACCAGTTAGCAGGGCTGGCTGCTCTTAGTTACCAATGGTGTCAGGCTGTGAAGTTTACCCTGATAGGGTATGAAGGGCAGGTCCAAATAAACTGCTTCTTCACAGCATTGCGAGGCGGCTCTCCATAATCTTTGAGAAGTCATGGAAATCAGAAAATGTCCCAGAAGGAGGCTAATGTCACCCCGTCTACAAGAAGGGCTTAAGGGAGGATCCAGGAAATTATAGGTCCATCAGTCTCACTTCAGTCCCTGGGAAGGTTATGGAACAAATCCTCCTGGGGGCTATCACAAGTCAGATAAAGCATACGATTGGGAAGAGCCAGCACGGACCCACCAGGGGCAATTTGTACTTGACAAACCTGATCTCATTCTACAACAAAGTAACCTGCTTGGTTGATGTGGGGTGAGCAGTGGACATTGTCTACCTGGGTTTCTTCAGGGCTTCTGATACAGCTTCCCACAGCCTCTTCCTAGAGAAGCTGATGCATTACAGGGTAGACAAGTGTTCTGTGCAGTGGGTGGGGAACTGGCTGACAGGCTGTACCCAAAAGGTGGTGGTAAATGGCTCCTTTTCAAACTGGCAGCCTGTCACAAGTGGGGTCCCCCAGGGATCAGTATTGGGCCCAACGCTGTTTAATATCTTCATAACTGATCTGGGTGATGGGATCAAGTGTACCCTGATGAAGTTTTCTGATGATACCAAACTGACTGGGGAAGTGGACACTTTGGAAGGGACAGCAGGAAGAAATGGATAGGCTTGAAGAGTGGGCTAACAAGAACTTTACAAAGTTCAACAAGGACAAGTGTAAGGTCTCGCACCTGGTAAAACATAACCAAGGAGTGCAGCACAGGTTGGGATCTATCTAGCTGAGGAGCAGCTTTGTGGAAAGAGACCTGGGGGTCCTGGTGGACATCAAGTTCAGTGTGAGTGAACAGTGTGCTGCTGAGGCAAAGAAAGCCAATGGGATGCTGGGCTGCATCAACCAGGGCATCACCAGCAGACATAAAGAAGTCATTATCCCACTCTACTCAGTGCTTGTCAGGCCACACCTGGAATACTGTGTGTAGTTTTGGTCCCTGCTATGCATAAAAGATGTGGACAGGCTGGAGACAGTCCAGGGAAGGGCCACAAAGATGATCAAAGGACTGGGAAGCCACCGTAGCAAGAAGGGCTGAGACAACTAGGTTTGTCCAGCCTTGAGAAAAGAAGGCTTAGAGGAGACTTTGTCACCATGTTTAAGCATTTAAAGGGTGGCTACAAAGAAAATGGAGATTCCCTTTTTACAAGGAGTCACATGGAAAAGATGAGAGGCAATGGGTGCCAGTTACTCCTGGGGAGATTCTGATTGGACACAAGATGAAAATTTTTCACAATGACAACAATGAACCACTGGAATAATCTCCCCAGGGAAGTGGTGGATTCCCCAACATTGGACATTTTTCAGATTCGGTGCAGCAGAGCGCTGGGCCTTCTTGTCTAGACTGTGCTTTTGCCAAGAAAGGTTGGATCAGATGGTCCTTGAGGTCCCTTCCAACCTGGTATTCTATTATTCTATGATGACTCCATGATTCTTATCTTCTGATCTAAAACCAGGCTTACAGGATGCTCTTTAGGCTCACCTTCAGTCTCACGGCTTCCATTTAGACCATATGTGGGATTACTTTCTTTTTCTGGCCCTCAGCATGTGTGTTTCTCCTTGCTCTGGGGGAAGGTTGGTTTAGAAATTGTGAGTCTGTGCAGCCCTTCATTTTCGTTTTGCTGTGCGATCCCAGGAACACTCAGATGCTCCCAGAATGATCCGCCACCCCTGAGGTCACCTGGAGAAGGAGTTGCTGGAGGTCAGAAGAGCACTGCTGGCAGTAACAAGTCAACAGGCAGGCTGCCTTGGGGATTATTACAGTGGCTGTACCTGTGCACCAGATTTAGCAACTGATGATGTGATTGTGTGTCTCTGTTGTCCAAGTAAACAGAGAAAAGACATACAATGTTTCCTGAAGTTAGACAAACCAAAGATTAGTCTAAACTGAGAGTGGAACAGGTTAACTGATCTTTCTCTACCCGAAGCTTTCATTTGTCCCTAGCAGCACTGAGCTGTCAATACAGTGTGCAGCTACTGATAAGTATGGGTTCTCCTCAGCCTGAAGAGATCTGTCTGATAAGATAAGATGGCCTTAAAAAAAAGAGAGAGAGAGAGAGAGAGAAAGTACGTTAACTGCTTTGACTGCAAAATACCCCCTGGTAGCCAGAGATAAGACACCTTGAGCTGCTCAGAAGACCTTAGACAGGATGTAAATGAAGCCAATAAAAAAAAAAAAAAATCATTTTAAATCCAGCCACTATTTTACTCTATACTTATTTCCAGCCCTGACAGCAGAAGGCTTAATTTACTGTATTTCACACAGGGCTTCCATTCTACATTGAGGAAGCTACAAAGGGTTGTTTTAGATATAAGCTTTAACAAAACGGAGGTCTCTTTATTTCTGGAGAGGCTGCTATTTCAGACAGTTAATCATGAGTTTCAGCAGTCTTGGTGAATGGAAATTATACAGAAGGGAAGGAAAATGCTGCCTTTTGCAAAGAACTTCCCCATCTTTTTCATAATTAAATCACCCAAATAAACCTATGTTAACATGAAAGGACTGAATGAAGCATATATATTTAAAATGCGGCTCTTACCTTGCAGAATTCCATGCAGAGGGACTCATGTTCTGCAAGATAGGAAAAGAAGAGAGTAGATGTGACAGTTTACATTTGTGACAGTTTACATCTGATGGCTTCATAGTAGGATTTGGTCTTGTGACCATTCTGAACTGGGAAATTCATTAGGTCCTGCTTGCAGGCTGGACCACCTGTAAGTTAGTTGAAGCCTCACACACCTACTATCCTGTGCCTGTCCCATGGCATAGACAACCCTATGTGTTCCCATTCAAGTAACCTGGGGAAACGAGGGTCGGGGAGAAAGGGCTGTTGTCTTGCTCAGCATTTTGGTTACAGTGAAAAAGTTCCGGAGACACTGCCCACAGTGTGACTGAGCTGCACAAGTGGGGGTGTAAGCATTTGTCTGCCATTCCGAGCACTCGGTCTAAAAATCAAGGTTACCTTTGCTTGGGGACATCACTTTTAACAGCTGTGCAGCACATCTGCACTAACAGCCATATCTATAAAAAAGGGAGCTCAAAATGGGACATAGATGGTCTATAAGAAGCTAAATAGAAATGGTTGTCCAAAACCTACATCTCAGGGTTCAGCCCAATTTGGTAGGCACCTATTTTTTTTTATGAAAAGTTTCTCAGCATCAGTCTATGCAAACCACCCTAGTGTGAGCATCTGGGTACCCACTTTTGGGTATCTGCCTTTGATCACCCTGCTGAACGAAGAGCCTCGTATTGAGCCCAGGACACAGTGGGCACTTTCAGTAGAAAGTGCTGTTTTCCTGTCTTCCCTTCATAGGGGCCAGGTAGGTGAGGTATTAAATGGCAGGAGGCCTTGAGTCGGTTCCCTCGGCATCCCAAGAGGATTCGAAGCCACGTTTCCTGCCTTGGAGCAGAGGGTCTTCGGTAGGTCTCTTTACATGTTAGTTGAGCTTGCTGGAGCAAAGAGTACCCTATTCACAGGGCTGGTAGGAGCACATTTGAGAAGGAACTGTTAACCTACTGAGAAGGATACTCATTTAGTCCAGGGGTTCTTGCAGTCTGGAACTTGTGCTTAGGTTTATTTTTGGTTTTATCCAGTGCCTCTTTAATGTACAAAGAGCCCAGTACTCCCCTCTCCCAGCTGAGTGCCCAAGCTGCAAGGTTGCAGACCTTTTCCTGGTCCCCCCCAGAGCCCCATGAATCCTGCTTTCTTTGCTTCTTAGGCTCCTGGAAACACCTAAATCCCTTTGCAGATCTAGGTCCAGGAGCTTTCACCTGTGTAAATAAGACCGCCACCACATCTCTGTCATTCTAAGAAATAAGCAGTTCTGTGTTTATTTACTGTATTTAAGTCTAGCACACTGTAAAATAGCACTGATATGTTTTTGAAAGCGCTAACTGCCTGCATTGCTTTCACTTGATCTTAATTTCCTTTTACTTCCCATTTCCTGTAAAAGATTTCGCGATATCTTTGCCTGAGTTTCTTTCAGATGCAGTTATTTTCTTCCTTCCTTCTCCCCACCTTATATTCCTTTCTTTTTGTTCTCTACCTATTGCCTTCTTTTCTTTGTCCTAGTTTAGCCCACTCCAAAGTGTGTCTTGCTGCTGCCGTTCTTCTGGTCTGGAGGCAATGAAGCAATTAGTTGGGTGGCTGAAATGTAGGCACAGGTGGGAGAGACAGGCATACGTGGTAAAAAAAAAGAGGGAAGGTGGCTGAGTGTGAGGTACATCCCCAGCAATCCCTGCAGACCTTCATGATTAAACCATGGATTAACTGAAAGAAGGGCGATATTCAAATAAGGACCCACGGTGGTGCTTGGCATCTCACGGGTTGCTGCCTGCACGTCCTGCTCAGGGTCTCCATCTTTTGTCTGAGCCTCCAGCTGGGCAGGTTTTGACAGCCTGCCCTTCTACCCAGGGGGTTTTTGGGGCTGTGTGGGAATGGGGATTCGGAAGGCAGCTGTGAAGCAGGGTCTCCTTCAGCTCTCAGGGTCCAAACCACTGGACCATTTGATTTTGGGAAGGGAAGAAAAAGAACAATGCTTCTCTGACTTCAGACACACTCCTTATATTGTGACCTGGGAAAGAAAGAAGCAGTCCACTCATTTTAATACCTGTATGCCACTGGAAAGTTGCTTTGATGAGTGGGACTGTGTTACTGGGGCTGCTGTCTCTGAGGCTTCTGTACACTTCAGCAGCTTTCAAAAGGAACTGCAGTGCAGGGGAATATTGGAAGGAAAGGGTTTCTGGTCCTATTCATGATGTTGCCTGGGGAGAGCATGACCCAGTGAAAACAGAATGCAGAGGAAAGTATTGGAGTCCAGTGAGGAACCTGAACTGTTGTCCCCTAGTAATTTGCTGTTCTTAATAGGCAGTACAAATACTGTTATCAGCACAACAAATTATAATGATTATTTTCTAGCAAAGACCTGATTGACTGAATCACTACTTCTAGTACAGGAGGTTGTTAATATCCAGGTTCTTAGGAGATCATTATTATGTGCAAGTTTGCTAGGGTGTTTGAATGGGTTTTTTGCTCTCCCATTATCTTGATTCTAAATGTAATTATTCTCAGGGTGATTTTTTCTGACCCTAGCTTCAGATGGAACAAGCCTGGTGGTCTCTGACTCATATCGTACAAACAAACAAAAACAACTACTAAAAGAAACAGCAACTTAACAGCGGAAGAAATACAGTGTAAATGTGTTTGTCGCATTTAAGCAGTGGACAAATGAGCTAATTTGAATCGCTTAGTGCTTGTATAGTCACAACTAAACAACCCCTGTAAATTAATTGTGTGACATGCGATTCCCAATTATGTGAAGCAGTATAATAAGCTTTGAGGATGGTGAGTGTCATTAGTTATATGTACAGGGCTGTGGAAAATTACTTATTCTTTCTCTTTGCCTAGAGAGGCACAAAATACTGTCTTCCTCAAACAAGCGGAGGGTAGCTGTTTTCTTCTAGTTGCAAATTGGGTTTTGTGTATGATTTGAAAGGTGGAGCAGAATGTGAACTGCTTACATTTTCTTTAATTTGGCTGCAGAAGATGGAATTCATTGGGTGCCGTCTGTTCAAATGAACTTTAAGCAACAATCAAGGAAAACATTTATGCTCCTCTCTACATATGTAATAGTAATATGTCTTCTGAAGAAGACATAATGGAACTGGAGGCTTAGGTTACCTTAGGAGAGCAATACAGGAATGTTAACTACTTATGTAGGCATTAAAGGCATTTTATAAAAGCAAGCAGGTTTTTCCTGTGAGGTATTAAAGTGCCTTATTTGTTGTTTCTAGGAGCTGCTTTTCTTCTGATTATGAAATTTAGAATGGTGAGACCTCCCTACCAGCTGTCTCAGTTCTGTTGGTCAGGAACCCCTGTATGTTTCTCCCCTAGTAATCTAACTGTTAATGCATTTAATTGGTGCTCCCAAACCAGTTTTGAAATATTGATAGATTCTAAAAACATCTGTAAATTATAAATAATTTTTAAAGTTCACGTTTCTCTTTTGAATGCCCATTACAGAGTATTAGTTTTCAAGCCATTTAATAAGTTATGAGACAAATGAGTGAGTTTAATGTGGGGTCACCGACGTGAAAAAAATGTGATGGTTGTATTAAAGTTGCAGCTTTTCCAAACCTGTGTACATTTCAATTGAAAGTAGATGGAGAATGTTGTATAATAATGCATGTGTTATTTAAAGTGACTTTAAAGGCTAGCACTATCTGCTAATTCTATTAAAAACTTCAAAACCATAGTTTGTTTCACTGACATATATTTAGGCCATCACTGAAGCCATGTTAAAGCTTAAACACTATCCTTTGATCTTCTAGTTATTTAGATCTATGCAGCACACAGCACAACATTGTTTTATTTCAGCAATATCTAACCTCTTCGTTTACTATTTATTCACACCTGCATGTTCCCCTAAGATCCTTAGCTCATTTTCAAGGTAGCCCTGCAGACAATTAGTGGTGGTAATAATATAAAATGTGTCCAGCACTAAAACCTGAAACGGCCATTACAAGTAAACTATATGATATATAATAACCACTCCACTCAATTACCTGCACAAAAATGCAAGGATTTAAAACTGTGGAGCTCTATCTTACATCCAGTTAACTGACCTACCTACCTGCTATTTAGTCCTTCCTTTCTTACAATTCAAATTCTGTCTTGTAGCATGTCATCTGGTAAATTAGCAAAGGCGTACGTTTTTATATGTTATCTGTCCCTCTCGATACATGTGTATGAGCATGTATATGTGTATGCAATTGTATATGAATGGGTCTTTGGCTGGTGGTGAGACAACAAATAATAACTACACAACAATGCATACATGTGCATTCATAATCCATATGCCTGTGGCAGTATGTAGTAGATGTCTTCATGTGCCGCTGCCTGGCATACTTACTTTCTCATTTTTAGTATCTATTCCCATCCTGTGTAACCCATTGTTATAAATTTTGTACCCGTTACAGAAACCTTGCTATTCAGTACTTCACGTGGGGTCCTGGGGGATAGTTGTGTGACCGGTCTGCCATTACTGTTGAGGGGGAAAAGTAGTGAGAACATATCAGCAGGACCCAGAGCCCAGGGGGTGTCTGTCCGGCTAATCTGTTGGGCTTTCTCTTTGGTCGGGTCCAGCAGCTTAAGCATTTTGCCAGCTCCGTGTTTCGGGGGGAGAAAGGATTTTTCTTTCAGGGATGGCTCAGACCTGGGAGATATGGGTTCTGTTTCCTCCTTCGCACAGATTACATTTGTAACCTGAGGCAAACCGCTCCAGCTTGTCTGTGCCCCAGTTACTTGAGCAGCAAAATGGAGAAAATAGAAAACTGCTGCTTACTGGATATTGAAAATATTAATTTGTTCATATTTGTAAACTCTATTCTGTCAGAGAAACATTATGTATTATGGCACATAAAGGTTTGCTGACATTTGCTTTAGGAATGTGGCCATTTGTCTGGTAGCAGCAAAAACACTTTAAAATCATACGGAAAAATAAGGCATGATAAAGCAAGTGCCCTGAAGCATATTCCAGCCAAAGCATGCATATGTCATAAACCTTCCCAGTGACTAAGTAATGTTTTTCTGAAGCGGTACTGTTAATTCAGTCAGCAGCACTCGGGATAAGATCACTTTTAAGACCTCACGACTACTGGGGCTGGCACATGAGTGGCTGGCTGCTAACTCCACAGAGGTGCTTTTGTGCTCTGATGCTTCCCCCTTCCTCCCTCCCCATTCGTGGTGTAACTTCTGGTATTACTTCACTTTTCTGTTAGTGAGCACTTTCCCCCATAAATATGACTGAACAGGTGTTACTCTGCTACTAACTGAGTTTCCAGCTGTCCTCCTCCAACACAGAGCAGGCAAAATCTGTTGTTTCATCCTATTAGACAGACTAGAGAACTATCAAGCCTGAGATGGAGGTCTTCCTCGCAGGATACGGGAGTTTTGTTGCCAGAAGATGGTCAGGAAGGCCTGGCTGGCTAACAAAGACAGTCCTTCAGCTGCTGGGTGTAGTTCCAGTTTTGCATCCCCTTTGGCAGCAGCACAGAGACTGCTGCAGTGTGGCCAGCCAGCAAAATTAGGAAATAAGGACCTCTTTTATTTACTCAGGCTGCTGAATCATGGGCATTCCTGTCTGCTTGGAGAAAAGTCAGGCAGCTCTACTTTCCACTGGAAGTCTCAGGAGTGCTTGGTACTTTCATCTCAGAGTGTTCACACACTTGTTTTAATATGCTTTATGGAAATGGTGAAACTCAGCAAGTACAGTTGGTGTAGAAAAACATCTGCACTAACTATTCACACACATTTGCATCTTTAAATAGACTTTCAGGCCTTGTAGCTGATTTCCAGCAAAGTTTTTTGGTTGTGAGTGCTAGAGCTTTCTTAGAGTCAGCGAGTGTGAAGGGACTGGTTCCAAAAATTAAAAATTTACATGGACATGTTAAGTGCATCACATTGAAACTCAGAATACTTGCCATAACACAAAAAAGGCATTTACAGTAAGTAGCACTTAGTGAGTGCTGGAGGAAAAAAAGTGAGTCGATAGAGAAAATATATTTTAAAACTCCACAAACACTGTTGAATACCTGGAGCCCTATTCTGCCCTCAGATAGATGTGCACCACTCCTGGGGACTTGTGTGCCTGCATCTGAATTTGATCCAGAGTATTTTTAAACAGCTTGTTATAACATTAAAAATCGGTATTTGTAATGTTGACATAGCTCGGGGTAGGTGTCCGCAGATTTATATACAGGTGGCTGTGTGCAGAGTAGCAGCAAACTGGTTGTATTTTCTATGAGAGTGATCAGCAAAAAGGAGTTTGAAGTCCTTTATCCTGACAACAGGCCAAACTGTACCCCGAACTCTGTGGGAATTGCCCCATGGAAAGCAGGAGTGGAGTCCCATCCTGAGCCTCCTGGTGGCTGCGGTGACCTTCCCTGGAGCTCCTCCATCATGGCTATGAGCGCCCAGCTGTGCTCACCTTGCGCCAGCGCACACGGGGTAGCCTCAGTGCTAGCAAGCCACGGATCTCTGCCATTCTGAAGGAGATGCTTTTAATGGTTGCACGTTAATTCTATGGGGCAGCATCTTTGTGGGGAAGAACGGGAAGACAGCAGGACAGGCAGTGCCGTCACTCACGTCCTGCTGTAGCAGTAGTTACACTTAGTCCGGGTTTCCTCCTTGATCACTATCCCCGGATCCATTCCGAGGAAGCCACTCAGCTCACCCGGCGCTTTAGTCCGTCGCACACGATGTTCCCAGCGTTCAAGCTGGAACCTGTGCAGTGCAAGTCACTGCAGCGAGACGTTTCCCTTGTCGCAGAAGGAAGGTTTCAGAAGTCCTTCTGCGGGTCACCGTCGGCCAAGGGGCCTGACCCTGGGAGCCCTGCACGTGGGCGCAGCCCAGGGCCCTCCTTCCGCAGGGCAGCGAGGGCTGACGGTGCCCCCTCCCCGCCGCACCGGGGGGAGCCGGGGAAACACGTTGGCCGCATTGTTAGGCTCGTCCTCAGGAAAATCCTGTTGTCCTCTGCTGTGTGGAATTCCCCCCGCCTCACTGGTTCTTCTGGAGCCCTGGGAGATTGAGAAAGTTTCACATTTAGAGTTAAAAGGACGCAAGTCGGACTTGTGAGTGGTTTGCTCTTCTCCTTTCTGCACAAAGAGAATTACTCTGCAGAGTTGTTATAGGCTTGGATTAAAACAAACAAAAAAACCCCAGCTAAGTGACACACAGAGGGGGTTTAGGTTGGACATTAGGAAAAGGTTCTTCCCCCAGAGGGTGGTGGAGCACGGGAACAGGCTCCCCAGGGAGGTGTCACGGCCCCAAGCCTGACAGTGTTCAAGAAGAGACTGGACAACGTCCTCAGACACATGGTGTGAACTGTGGGGTTGTCCTGTGCAGGGACAGGAGCTGGACTCGATGACCCTTGTGGGTCCCTTCCAACTCAGGACATTCTATGATTCCATGATTTAGATTTGCAGGTTGGAAAGCGAGAACCATCCCTGTGCTGTAGTCATGCTATTCGCCCTCCACGTCCTTTACCTTCTATAAAAGCTAAAGGATAGACCCCTGAGCAAGCAAGGAGAATTGGAGGGTGGAAAGGGGCTGCCATTGCTTACGCTGTGGTCACACTCAGCGCTTGATCCCGACCCTGCTGCCAGCCCGACAGCCCACTGAGATCCATGAGCCAGGGGGAATAGCTGTGTAGTAGGTAAAACCAGGCAGGCGGTAGCCACAAAAAGGAAGTGATTTACTACCCTGTCAGTGATGGTACACTATTTATAACACTTACTATATATTCCTCTAAACAGTTATACAATAATATATCATTTCTGTGTAGGATATACATTTTAATACTAAATTTGGTTACAAAATATGTTGCCTAGGCAGTCACAGACTATTTTTCTTCACTCAGTTGCTTGACATACATTCCTATTTATCTGCCAGCAGTGGTCGTATGTCAGAAATATATTTGATTTTTAAGGGACAAAAGGTTTTTCCCCTTAGAAGACCTGGATGAAAATATTAATTTAAAATAATTTTTTTAATGTAGAAAAAATTAGCGTATTTTTCTGTAAATAGTTGTTCCGCTGTTTTGATAATTTTCAGTTTTAGTGTCAAAGTCAGAAATTTGAAAAGGCAGTACACAGATTTACATGAAAAATCTCCTGTAAATATTGCAGTCATTAATGTACCAACTTAAAAACTCACCTGGCTGATATTGTTTAGTATGTATGACAATGAGTAACGTTGCGTCAGTACATTGGGAAGCAGTTTAGCAGATGGTAGTACTTATGTTGGAATGGCTGATTTTTATTTTTCAGTTTTTATCTTAAAAACAAACACCTTTGTTTTGATTTCAAAGACATGGTACTTGGGCTGGGGTTTGGTTTTGTTCGTTAATTATACACCATTAGTGCAGATTTGTACGTAGGTAAATACAGATTTATATTTTTGTGTGTGTGCGAAAGGTGTGTGTAATTTGTGAAACCCTCCTCTTCAAGACGTGAACAAGAGGATAAAAACCTGTGCAGTTTCCAACTTATCCTGAAAAGCGTGGTGTCAATGGGCAGGCATCCAGCCGTGGTGTTGGGTTGTTTGCTCAGAGTTAGATGGTTGCCATCTGGCATTGATAGTGAGATGGCGTTGTCATCAGTTTCTGGATGCAGGAAAGGAATGAATCCTCATCTGTTTCCTGTGGATAAGCAAGAGGTTGATAATCTAGTAAAATCTTGTTACCTTAAAGAAAGCAGGCTTGGGGTTTGTTTACTTAATATAGGCGGGCTCTAACCTTTATGTTGGTGTACTCAATTTCTTGAGAGAAGGCTGAAGGTGTTAAGAAACTTACTGTTTTGCAAGAATACCTTAAGGAAGGTATTTTTCAAGCGGTTTATCCTGTCTTTTTCTGTACTGTTACTGTAGTCAATTTTACTTTTAAAAGGAAAAAAAGAAACCCCAAGCATCGCCCCTGGAAATTAATAGAAAGATTATTAGAAGTAGAGTGGTCTTTCAAGTTAATATATTTAAAGAAGTTTTAGGTTAAGATAAGTATTGTCATTGCAGTATTGTAATCTACATTTAAAACAAAAGGTGCAAAAGCTGTACAGCACATCTGTTGAAAGGAATAGTTACAACTTGCCCTTTCTAGAGATGAGGTAATATCATGGATAACTAGTTCAGTTTATTATCTGGCTAGCATTTCTGTTTTGTCTCTTCCTTGTTGCTCATAAATCTTTCAGCTTTTACCATAACTGTTTATCATTTTTCCTGTTTCCAGTTTTTTACAAGTTGCTTTGTCTGTGATCACCTCACAGTACAGGTTCTGCCGGACTTAGGAAGTTCAGCTGGCTGAGGCCTTTGCAAAAAGGAAGAAATGGTGGGCCACCTCTTGAACTTGAAAAGGAAAAAAAATGCTGTTCACATCTGAGTCTTTTGAAATTTTCTCATTTTCCTTGATCCTGGCTGTTGGTTTGTTAGTTTGTTTTGAACATTTAATGGTCCAGCTGCCAGCTTTCAGTAACTGAATTGTATCATTACTGGAGAAATCTGGTTGTACTTTATTAGGGAAAACGTCACTGTTTATGCTGTTGTCCTGTTCTTCCCCTGTAATTCTTCCTATTATTGTTTAGAATAACACCCAAGTCTCTCTCAGTAATAGCTTTTAAAAGATTTCTGTGTTCAGAAGCAACTTCAAGGGAAAAAAAAAGAACCTGTGGCAAAGCAAGGACCATCTTTTTATTAAATATTAGGCATGTGGGTTGGCTGTATTAATTTTAAATCATTGCTGTAATATTTTCTCCTTTTCTTTGACTCTTCTGATGCTCACATAATATGCAAATCATTTTACAATGGATACAAAAGAAACATTAAGTATATTAAAATCTGCATTTTAATAAAGTTGTCAATGTATAATACATATCCTGCAACTTAGAAAGAATGATAAAAAAGCAATAAAAAGGTAATATAGGCACAGAGTTATTTAATAACTTTTAATGTTTTACAGTCTGATAAAAATAAATGTGGTCTTGAAGCTGTTGGATACAGGTGTAAGAAATATCCTGGTCTGAGTTTAATATGTTTTAGTTCTACATTGTTTATATGCATTTGCTGTCTCCTTTGCACTGTAGGGATTAAGTTCGTGGGCATGTTTCTTTCTCATTTCAGATGGAGTGGATGTTGAGGATGACCCCACTTGCTCATGGCCAGCATCATCGCCTTCTAGCAAGGACCAGACTTCCCCGAGCCATGGAGAAGGTTGTGATTTTGGTGAAGAGGAAGGAGGCCCAGGGTTGCCCTATCCATGCCAGTTTTGTGACAAATCGTTCAGCCGCCTCAGCTACTTAAAGCACCACGAGCAAAGTCACAGTGACAAGCTCCCTTTCAAATGCACATATTGCAGTCGTCTCTTCAAACATAAACGGAGCAGGGACCGCCACATAAAGCTTCATACGGGAGACAAGAAGTATCACTGCAGTGAGTGTGACGCAGCGTTCTCAAGGAGTGATCATCTCAAAATTCACTTAAAGACTCATACGTCCAACAAGCCATATAAGTGTGCCATTTGTAGACGTGGGTTCCTGTCATCTAGTTCACTGCACGGTCACATGCAGGTCCACGAGAGGAACAAAGATGGCTCTCAGTCCGCTTCCCGGATGGAGGACTGGAAAATGAAAGACACTCAGAAATGCAGTCAGTGCGAAGAAGGCTTTGATTTTCCTGAAGATCTTCAAAAGCACATTGCAGAATGTCACCCCGAGTGTTCCCCTAATGAAGACCGATCTGCTCTTCAGTGTGTTTACTGTCATGAACTCTTTGTAGAGGAAACGTCTCTGATGAATCACATGGAGCAGGCTCATAATGGTGAGAAGAAGAATTCATGCAGCATTTGCTCTGAGAACTTTCATACTGTGGAGGAGCTGTACAGCCACATGGACAGTCATCAGCAGCCAGAGTCGTGCAACCACAGCAACAGCCCGTCTTTGGTAACTGTGGGCTACACCTCAGTCTCTAGCACCACTCCAGATTCCAATCTCTCGGTGGATAGTTCAACCATGGTGGAAACGGCTCCCCCTATACCAAAAGGTCGTGGAAGGAAGCGGGCAGCTCAGCAAGTGCCAGATATCACTGGTCCTTCGAGTAAACAGCCAAAAGTTACCTATAGCTGCATTTATTGCAACAAACAGTTATTTTCCAGCCTTGCAGTTTTGCAGATACACCTGAAAACTATGCATTTAGATAAACCCGAACAAGCCCATATCTGTCAGTATTGTTTGGAGGTATTGCCATCTCTCTACAATCTGAATGAACATCTTAAGCAAGTCCACGAAGCTCCAGATCCAGCACTGATTGTTTCTACCATGCCTGCCATGGTGTACCAGTGCAACTTCTGCTCTGAAGTGTTCAACGACCTCAACACACTTCAGGAACACATCCGATGTTCTCATGGATTTGCCAACCCTGCTGCTAAGGACAGTAATGCATTCTTTTGTCCCCATTGCTACATGGGATTTCTTACAGATTCTTCTCTGGAAGAGCATATTAGACAAGTCCATTGTGATCTTAGCAGTTCCCGTTTTGGTTCCCCTGTGCTTGGAACCCCAAAAGATCCAGTGGTGGAAGTCTATTCTTGTTCGTACTGTACAAATTCTCCAATATTTAATAGTGTTCTTAAACTGAACAAGCATATCAAGGAGAACCATAAGAACATTCCTTTGGCCCTGAATTACATCCACAATGGAAAAAAATCCAGAGCCATGAGTCCCTTATCTCCTGTAACCATTGAGCAGACCTCTTTAAAGATGATGCAGGCAGTTGGAGGTGCTCCTCCTCGTCCTGCAGGTGAATATATTTGTAATCAGTGTGGTGCTAAGTATACTTCCTTGGATGGTTTCCAGACTCATTTAAAAACACATCTTGACACTGTCCTGCCAAAACTGACCTGTCCTCAGTGCAACAAAGAATTTCCAAATCAGGAGTCTCTGCTGAAGCATGTTACCATTCATTTCATGATCACCTCAACCTACTACATCTGTGAAAGTTGTGACAAGCAGTTCACTTCTGTGGATGACTTGCAGAAACACCTACTGGACATGCATACGTTTGTGTTCTTCCGCTGCACCTTGTGCCAAGAGGTTTTTGACTCCAAAGTCTCCATTCAGCTACACTTGGCTGTGAAGCACAGCAATGAAAAGAAGGTATACAGATGTACGTCTTGCAACTGGGATTTCCGCAATGAGACTGACCTACAGCTTCATGTTAAACACAACCACCTGGAGAACCAAGGCAAAGTACACAAGTGCATCTTCTGCGGTGAGTCCTTTGGTACGGAGGTGGAGCTGCAGTGTCACATTACTACGCACAGCAAGAAGTACAACTGCAAGTTCTGCAGCAAAGCTTTCCATGCTATCATCTTGCTGGAAAAGCACTTAAGGGAAAAACACTGTGTTTTTGAAACAAAAACTCCAAACTGTGGAACGAATGGGGCATCTGAGCAGGTTCAAAAAGAGGAAGTGGAACTCCAGACCTTGTTGACAAATAGCCAGGAGTCCCATAACAGCCACGATGGCAGCGAAGAAGATGTGGACACATCTGAGCCTATGTATGGCTGTGACATTTGTGGAGCAGCTTATACCATGGAGACTCTCCTGCAAAATCACCAGCTTCGAGACCACAACATTCGACCTGGAGAAAGTGCCATAGTAAAGAAAAAGGCTGAACTCATCAAAGGGAATTACAAGTGTAATGTGTGTTCTCGAACATTCTTCTCTGAAAATGGGCTTCGAGAGCACATGCAGACACACTTGGGACCAGTGAAACATTATATGTGCCCAATCTGTGGCGAGCGGTTTCCATCTCTTCTGACTCTTACTGAACATAAGGTCACACATAGTAAGAGCCTGGACACTGGAAACTGCAGGATTTGCAAGATGCCTCTCCAGAGCGAAGAGGAATTTTTAGAGCATTGCCAAATGCACCCTGACTTGAGGAACTCCTTGACAGGGTTCCGCTGTGTGGTGTGCATGCAGACTGTGACCTCCACGCTGGAACTGAAAATCCACGGCACGTTCCACATGCAGAAAACTGGAAACGGTTCTGCCGTGCAGTCCACGGGACGTGCGCAGCATCTCCAGAAACTGTACAAGTGTGCTTCTTGCCTGAAGGAATTCCGCTCAAAACAGGATTTAGTTAAACTTGACATCAACGGTCTGCCATATGGTCTGTGTGCTAGCTGTGTTAATCTCAGTAAAAGTGGTAGTCCAAGTGTCAACATCCCTTCAAGCAGTAACAGACAAGGCATGGGCCAAAATGAGAACTTGAGTTCCATTGAGAACAAAAGCAAGGCAGGGGGACTGAAGACTCGATGCTCTAGTTGCAATGTTAAATTTGAATCAGAAAGTGAACTCCAAAACCATATTCAGTCAATCCACAGAGAGCTTGTTCCAGACAGCAACAGTACACAGCTGAAAACACCACAAGTATCTCCAATGCCCAGAATCAGCCCCTCCCAAACTGAAGAGGTAACCCTTTTTTCTTTGCTCTTGACACCTTCCATCCTTTTGGAAAAAATCCCCCTTTTTTCAAGCTGTCTTGCCACTTGTCATGAAACGCTTAGGCTGAACCATGTTACATTTCCATCCGTAGCCATTACCTAGTAACTACTTCCTTCTTGATGTGCCTTACATCTTGGATTGAATTGTGCGGAATAGGACTAATTCCAGTCTCCCTAGGATATTGTCTTCTGCATCACTGAGGAGACCTATCTTCATGCCAGCACAACTGAGATCTGGAATCTTATCCTAGCTCCCTTACGCATTGGAATCCCCAGCTAGGAGTTGTGCTTACGGCAGAGAGCATTAATGACAGAGGAGTAGAATACAGTGAGCCAGAATGCTGGCATAAGGGCTGGATTTTTTAAAAATATTTGTGAGCAACAAATTGATGGGGTGGTTTTGGTAAATTGTGTTGTAGACATTCATTTTCCCCTCTTATGGCATATTTTGATTAAGTAGAAGTGCAATGCTAGCCTGAGGTAAATTGGGAAATCAGTCCTTTGGATGCAGTTCCTGGTTGTGTTTCTCTTTCCTTTCCTGATGAGCAACATTCTGATGTCACTGAAACACCTAGTGCCTGATGATTGAAATCCCATTCATGTGGCGTCACTTAACAAGTAAATACATGTTTCAGAATTTAAAAAAAAAAATAAAAGGGTCAAACTCTTGAAAGATCTCATCTACTTCCTCAGTCACCAGTGCCCAAGTAATAACACCTGTACTTGGGAACGTATGGGGGTAATGTACCAAGAGAAGGGAATCTGTTTTATCTTCAGAAATATTATCAATACAATGACTTAGAGTTAATATTTTAGGCATGGTATCTTGCATAGTCACCCCTTGTAGTTCAAGAAGCCTAAAAACACAGCACAAAGGAATGATAAGAAATAATAGCTTTTGTTTTAAGAAAGCTCTTGACCTGTAATGGTACAAGCCTGGTGCAACCCGTTGCTGTGAATGTGTGTGGATACCCTGTGGCTAGAGAGCTGCTGCTCTCCCGTCACCTTCCTCGCTCCCTGTTTGTGAGCCCATCTGTTGGGTAAGAAATCTCTCAGCCTGTCATCCAACAGTGTTGTGCAACCTGGAGGGCATGAGGGAGACCGGGAGGGAGGAAGGGAGATACATAAGGGCACATGGGCCAAGAGGTAAGGATTCGTGGAGCTACTGAGGACATAGCTGGACACAGGCTGGGAGAAGGCCATTGAGGCAGCACAGGGGCTGGAGTGCTACTGAGAGGGAAGCGGAGCTGGGAGATGAAGGTGAAGTATAAGGCAGAAGGTATCTGCCAGGGAAGGGCCCTGTGCTTTCATGACATCTTCATCTCCAGTCCTCAAAATGGGCTGTGGTGGGGGACACTTCGGGAATGTGATGTGATGCGGAGTTTATGAAAGGAGCAGGTTGTTAGATTGAGAGCCACAGGTCGAAGGTGTGAGAACTGCAGGATTACCACATGTTTCTGTCAGATGCAGAGTCATCCTGGTTTCTGTTTCTGTCAACTTTCTCCAAGTGACTACTTGGAATCTCCCCAGTCATGTTGGAAGCCAGTTCCTGCTACCACAAGCACAATCAGAATCATGCATGTTCAGATGTTCAGTTACCATGATAAGATATTACCAACTTGCCTTGAAAACCAGACAAAAAGAGATCTGGGGGTCCTTTGTGGGGATGTAAGGTCAGTTACCTTCAGTGCCATTGGTGAATCTTCTTGTATTTGGATCAAGTGTAATCAGAGTTCTTATGTCTTCCGGTTGGCATCATGTTCCTTTCTTTAAGCCTTTCGATTTTTCTCTTAGAAATGTATTTAAGATGAAAAAGCCTTTTAAATACAGCAACATTTGTGAATAGCATTTGCCTGCTTCCAAATCACCATTTCCCCTCTGCCCCTCTTCAGAGTGTGTAAACTGATTTTTCAGTATCTATGGTTCTAGTCTCCACATAAGTAACCTAGACTTTCAGATTCTTTTCTCATGGGAAACGCAAAGCTATCAGGTTCCTGATAGAGCATTAGTACTTCTGGAAACCATAAACACATGTTTGTAAAACCCTGAAAGATAATTTATTTTTTTAACAGATATTGCTGGTTTCAGATTGTAGTGACGCAAGCATTATAGCAATGAGAATCAAAGTTGAAAGTGGTAATACACAAATGTTTAACACTATAGATTGGATGTCCAGGCTGAGAGAAGTGAAAACATAAGCATATAACACAAACAGTAAAAACAAATTGGATTTCTAAAATTTGTTATTAGTCAGTGGCTTTGCTACTCCACTGGAAGGATATTTCTTGAATTGAATGGGATGTTGAAGACAGCTACTTAAACATGCTGTTTTGGGGAAATTTTCAGCAACTAAAAAGAAAATATCGTAATATTAAGGACCAAAGGTTTAATTTGCATTATTGAGAGTCACATGGTTTGAGATTTCAACCTTTATATAAAGAACATCTAATTCCTGAGGCAAGAAGAATATGCAGACTAGCTGTCAGACCATTAATAGTGCTGAATAGCCCTTGTTACTCAGTAATGGATTAGTAAGAGTACTAGAAAATGTCTTTTTAAGATAAAAGATAACACTAAAAAAGTCACTTCTGGCTTCTTTGCCAAGAATTCTCATGGTTGAACTAGAAAACTTCCTTTGTTGGCCTGTGCTCAGTAATGTGATGGGGTGCAATTACCTGAACATGGTTTAATGTCATCAGCTGAGCTCTCACCTGCTGAGCTCACCCTGATTGCTAAGAGAAACAGGTTGACCGGAATCATCTTCACTGGAAGTTACCTTTCAGTTGGGATGGGAAATGATGGGCAGTGCTCATCATCAGTTGCAATAGAATAGGTCAGAACATGTTAATACAATTGTACTGCTGAATTTAGTACCTGTAAGCCATCGAACAGACTCAAACAGGCAGAAGAATTCTTTGGGAAGAATATAAGGCTGTTGTCAGAGGATGTAGGGAGGCAACTAGGAAAGCTAAGGCCTCCTTAGAGTTAAACCTGGCAAGAGGGGTCAAGGACAACAGGAAGAGGTTCTTCAAATACATGGCAGATAAAACTAACACCAGAGGCAATGTAGGCCCACTGATGAACGGGGTGGGTGCCCTGGTGACAGAAGATACAGAGAAGGCAGAATTACTGAATGCCTTCTTTGTCTCTGTCTACTCTGCCGGAGGCTGTCCTGAGGAGCCCCGTACCCCTGAGGCCCCAGAGGAAGGCAGGACAATGGAGGAGTCTGCCTCAGTTGATGAGGACTGGGTTAGGGAGCAATTAAGCAATCTGGACATCCATAAATCCATGGGTCCAGATGGGATGCACCCGCGGGTGCTGAGGGAGCTGGCTGAAGTCATTGCTGGACCGCTCTCCATCATCTTTGCCAAGTCTTGGGAAACGGGAGAGGTGCCTGAGGACTGGAGGAAAGCAAATGTCACTCCGGTCTTCAAAAAGGGCAAGAAGGAGGACCCGGGCAACTATAGACCGGTCAGCCTCACCTCCATCCCTGGGAAAGTGATGGAACACCTTATCCTTGGTGCCATCTTAAGACATATCAAGGATAAGAGGGTCATCAGGGACAGTCAACATGGCTTCACCAAGGGGAAGTCGTGTTTGACCAACCTCATAGCCTTTTATGAAGACGTAACAAGGTGGATTGACGATGGCAGAGCAGTGGATGTGGTCTACCTTGACTTCAGCAAAGCATTTGACACCGTCTCCCACAGCATCCTCACGGCAAAACTGAGGAAGTGTGGACTGGATGATCGGGTAGTGAGGTGGACTGCAAACTGGCTGAAGGAGAGAAGCCAGAGAGTTGTGATCAATGGGGCGGAGTCTGGTTGGAGGCCTGTATCTAGTGGAGTGCCTCAAGGGTCAGTTCTGGGACCAATACTGTTCAATATATTCATCAATGACTTGGATGAGGGAATTGAGTGTACTATCAGCAAGTTTGCTGATGACACCAAGCTGGGAGGAGTGGCTGACACGCCAGAGGGCTGTGCTGCCATCCAGCGAGATCTGGACAGGCTGGAGAGTTGGGCGGGGAAAAATTTAATGAAATATAACAAGGGGAAATGTAGAGTCTTGCATCTGGGCAGGAACAACCCCAGGTTCCAGTACAGGTTGGGGAATGACCTATTAGAGAGCAGTGTAGGGGAAAGGGACCTGGGGGTCCTGGTGGACAGCAGGATGACCATGAGCCAGCACTGTGCCCTTGTGGCCAAGAAGGCCAATGGCATCCTGGGGTGTATTAGAAGGGGGGTGGTTAGTAGGTCCAGAGAGGTTCTCCTTCCCCTCTACTCTGCCCTGGTGAGACCTCATCTGGAATATTGTGTCCAGTTCTGGGCCCCTCAGTTCAAGAAGGACAGGGAACTGCTGGAGAGAGTCCAGCGCAGGGCCACGAAGATGATTAAGGGAGTGGAGCATCTCCCTTATGAGGAAAGGCTGAGGGAGCTGGGTCTCTTTAGCTTGGAGAAGAGGAGACTGAGGGGTGACCTCATTAATGTTTATAAATATATAAAGGGTGGGTGTCACGAGGATGGAGCTAGGCTCTTCTCGGTGACAACCAACAGTAAGACAAGGGGTAATGGGTTCAAGCTGGAACACAAGAGGTTCCACTTAAATGTGAGAAGAAACTTCTTCTCAGTGAGGGTGACAGAGCACTGGAACGGGCTGCCCAGGGGGGTTGTGGATTCTCCTTCTCTGGAGACATTCAAAACCCGCCTGGACGCCTTCCTGTGTAACCTCACCTAAGTTTTCCTGCTCTGGCAGGGGGATTGGACTAGATGATCTTTTGAGGTCCCTTCCAATCCCTAACATTCTGTGATTCTGTGATTCTGTGAAGGTGGATAACTAGCTATTGAAAGAGCTCTGAAATTGTAAGCCTGTAACTTATTCTTTGAGCTTAATGAGATGCTGAATTCAGGTTGTAGATTTCTTGTAAAGATCTTGAATTACTGCAAGCACACTGTTAGGCAAGGATAATAATCTTGGTGATAGGTAATATTCAAAAGTGTAGAACAAGGTCTGATATGATAGTGAATTGGGAACTAGACATCAGTCCCTTTTCTATCGCTCATTTGCTTTGTTGACTTGGACAATTCGACTTGAACATCTCTGCTTCATTTTCGTTATTAAGAAAATAAGAGCGATAGTTCCTGAAAAGTGTGTTTCCATGCTTTATTGCACTTTTACAGCACTTCAAAGATGAAAAGCAGTGTTCAGGAAAATCTGTGCAGCCTTGCTTCTCTTGCTCCTCCTTAGTGTGCTGTCATGCACCTAATGAGAGAACTCAGCAAAATTTGTGCCCTCACTTCTTGAGCTTCACGACTTCTGTACATGCAGAATCATAGCAGTGTAACTGTACAATAATAATTATACTGCTGCTTGCTTAGCTGGGAGGGAAGGAGTAAATGGACTTCAGCTTACACCAACAGTTTACTGGTAAAACCTAACTTGTGCTAGTGTATCCGTATGTGCAACTGCACTCAGTTTGGGGTCCTGTTGGTAACTTCCACAGTAGATGCTCAGCAAGCATAATTACTTCTGTAAGTAGCTTAAGTTATATATCACTTTGTTCCATGAATGTGAAGCTCATGTGAATACTGTATTACCTGTAGCAATGCAGGCAGTCCTTCATTAATAATACAAGAACACTCTGGGGTTTCTGGTCCTGAGAGGAGAAGGAGCAGTGCAAGTACACTGCCAAATTACTGCAGGAATAAAGATGCTTATTTAGGTGTTGCAAAAGACTTGCAGAAACTCACTGTAGCAGAGAGCATCAGCAGTGCTGGACAAAGGAGAGAACTGGCGACTGTCACGCCAGCTGAAGAACAGTCAGTGTGAATCCGGGGCTGCTCTTCTGTCCTGTTGTGGTTGTGCAGAGCTGTATGCCAGGAGGGGCATGTCACAGCAGGGGACACCAGGCACATCACAGCACCATTCTGGAAGGAGCCATGAAAGCGTAGGCTGACAATGAGATGGGGTCACAGAATTCAGATGCTGCAGAGAACTGGTGGCTTCTTGAAACTCAACTTATCCAACCTCAGATGAATCCAGAAATGGTATCACCCTGGGAGAAAGAATGGAGCTCAGGTAGGTGTACTGTTTTATCATTACATTATTTTCTGGGTTTTTTCGTGGGCCCTGAATCTACCTTTCTTCTCTTACTATTCCTCCCCCCTTCTCAAAACATTGCCAGACTCATAAGGACAGAAAGCAGGAACCGCCTTTTGAAGTAGCTGGTTTGTTTCAGCAGCATGCACTGGCAAACACAGGCAGAAAGAAAAGAGAAAAGACTGTGAGCAACCCAGAAATATTCCCAGATGCATGCTTTTGGCAGAGCAGGCAATAGCATTTAAACAACATAAATCACTGTGCTTTTAACTGAAAAAATGCACTGAAATCAATAGTCATGCATTTAATTGAAATACGTAAAGAAATTAAAATAATCCTCCTCCTCAGCAATCCAAGTTGATCATTCTGACTGCAGGATTTTTATGAATAAGCACATAAACTTGTAATGTAAACATTAGAGGTAGTGCCTTGTGTTTCCTGTCAGTGAATCCAGGCCCATTTTCATGGTAGATTTTGGATTCGGGGAAAGAAAAAGGTACAAAAGGTTTGTTGCTGGCACAAAGATTTGGCTTTGAAATAGTTTGTGGAACTAATCTGTGGCAAATATATTTTCTGCTTCTGGAGTTTCAGAATGAGCTCACTAAAAATACCTTTTTTTCTTCTTGCATCATTTTGACATTGTTTTCAGGAAGGTATTGTTTAATATGTGACCACATGTATTTTTAGGAAGGGCTACCCTGTTTTTTTTGCCACAGTAGGCCACCTTCATATTATGCTACGCTCTAATTTCTGATAGTGCCACTGCCATGGACTGGCTGACAAGATACAGGCTTAAGCATTTCTCTTCTCTTTTGTCTTCACACTTTCAGTAGTGATCTATCAGACAGAGTCCTCTCGGAATTTAACAAGAATGGTGTTATTTATTAAGCTGTTGCTTTAAATAAAACAAAGTTAAGCAGCAAACTTCCCACTTTTCTCATGCACACCATGAATTCAGTTTGTAAAGGAAGCCCGTGTGCTGGCTGGGAGCTGCTGAACAGAAGCAAGAGCAAGAGAGATAATTGTTTTGAGTTTTCTTACTTTCCTGTCCACTGATCATTAAAATCTAATGCTGTTTGTCTTGTTATTTGTCAGAGGCATCAGATGGGGAATTTGGAGAGAGACCTTCTTCACATCTTTGGAAGACTTTGCATGAGAGGAAGAAAGGATAACATGTTCTCCAAAGTTTTCAAGAGCACCAAACCAAGATTTCCATGAAACAATGCAGTGTGAGGGAACGCCTGCTAGAAGAAAGGCAGAAGAACTGGAGAGAGACACAGGAGTGTGGATGAAGACCCTAAGCATCTCTGTGTAGAGATGCAAATGTAGATTCAACAAAGCTTTTATGAGACAAAACATCACTTTAGCAGGTCAGCCGTGCAGCCTGCTGTCTTCATGGGGCTTTCCCTGTACGCATATCTGCTGGCCAAGCAACCAGGCTAACATGCCACAATTTCCCTTCTGCACAGCCACAGTGGAAAACCGGAATAGTGATGAGTATGTGTATTCTGACCTCAGAAATGGGTAGAAAAACCAAGAAATTTCCCCTACTTTTCTAGCCTCATTATCTTTAGGAACAACACATGGGAAATCATGGCATGTTCTCTATATGCTGGTTTGCATACCTCTAGACAGTTCTGTCTTCCCTCTCTTACTTTTGGGCTACTCTTGGGCAGTTTCAAGCAGAACTTCATAGATGAATAGGAATCTCAAAGTCTATAAAGTTTTTGCAATGTTTAGGAAGACAGGTCACCGGGCAGGTGGTAGCATCCAGATAGGAAAGAGGCCTTTTAGAGATTCATTCAAACCAGGAAGATGGCTTTAACTGAAGTTCACACCTGGTTTTTATGCAAAAGTCAATCAGTCACAAGAAATGAAGCTATAAGAAACCATGATTTATTCTTTGTGGTGCTCACAGACCAACTTCTTAAGTGACTGTAAATGTTTTGTTAAGTGTTTTTTATCACTGCTCAATAAAGTCATTATATGTAATGTGTGTATTATTTGTCTCATACAATGAACGTAACACCCAAATCTGTTACTCTGTCATCAGGGAAATAAAATGGGCTAACCATTAATTTAAAATGGATATGTAGCCCCAGTACTGCTTGTTTCAGGAAGTTGTACAAAATGATCATAAATGAACCACCTGATATGTAGCATCTTGTTAAAGAGTCCTCTTCTTCGACCTCCCATAGCTCTGTGATGGCTGGTGATTGATCTTATGCCTGATTGTTCAAAACTCTTAGGTACTTTTTTCTCCTTCCAAACCCATGTTTCATTTATTCAATTTCCTGCATTGTATTACAAACTATTGTATAAAGGGTGACCTGTTGTATTTTATAGTGTATTCTGCTGAATATGACGACTGAAATGTGTCTCCTGCTAATGCACATCCTCACCATGGGACATTTCAGGACAAGAGACAGTGAGCACAAACTCACACACAGGAGGTTCCCTCTGAATGTCAAGAAACACTTTTGCAGTGAGGGTGACCGAGCACTGGCACAGGTTACTCAGAGAGGTTGTGTAGCCTTTGAGATGCTCATAAGCCATCTGGATATGATCTGGCTCCAGGTGGCCCTGCTTGACCAAGGGGGCTGGACCAGAGCACCCCTAGAGATCAACCTCAACCGTTCTGTGTTGGTGTGGTTTCCACTATCCTTTGGGCCTATCTACCAGATGTGTGTTGATGTTATCCTGTTCTTCCTTGATGGTTAAACCTTTGTTGCTAGGATATGGCTTCATATGTCAGGGAATAAAAGGGTGAGGCCTCTCCTGATACTGAGCATCTCAGTACAGGCCTACCAGTAATAATGTGCGAAACTGGGGAAAAAGCCCTGGCTTGCAATTTTTATTATAGGCCTGAATTCCTCAAGATGAAAACCTCACATGCATTTGTTGATCATTCATAATGCCTGTGAAGTGCCTCTGAAGAGTGGTTTTAAAATACAGCCACTTACAAATACAGCCATTTAAAAGTTGCTTGCTGCTTGTGTACTCAAAAACAAGGTGGGAGGTATGAGAGGAGGCCATTTGTCCCTTTTGATCATGCTTCCACAGTTTTGGTATCCTGCATGGGACAGACGTCCTCTGTTTCTTACCTATTGTCCAAATTCGACATTCTGTGCCAAAAGGCACATCTAATGGCTGTTCATGTCTGTAAGTCCATCTCTTCCTCTCTACATTTTCCAATAGGAAACGGGGTGGTTCACCAACAAAGAATGATCTGAGACTCCAGGCTTCCAGATTCCCTTTCATACTTGTTTTCCCACTGCTTCAACAGTCCTCTTTTTGGTTTTTGCTCTGATGCCTGGAATAGGTTCAGTGCCAAACGATAGGAACATGGCTGTCTGCATACAAAAAACTCACAGCCATCACTGATAGTGGCCAACTTGCAATTGACCCTGTTCTGTTGCTTGGTGCTTCTTTCACAGGCCTGGTCAGGGAACGTCTGCATTGCCTGATGATTTTCCTGAATTATCTGTCTTAACCATAACTCCTCAGTTTTCTTGCATTCCCTCCTTCACAGCTGGTAGTCCATGTGGTGCCGGTTGAAGCCCTGCAAACCTAGAAATATGATAATCTGCTTCTGAAACAGATTTTGCAATCTCTTTTTTCTGATAGAGAAGTAGTAGACTGAAGCCCCATGCAAAAAGAAAAGAGCTTATTACAGGATGTGCCTAAGAGGAACTGCTGGAATTTTAAGAAATAATGTGAAAGTAAAAGATTATTAAATGGGGCAGAGCGAATTCTGGGAAGTTCCCTTAATTCCCTTAGGGGAAACTGAGTACTTCTTCACAGGAAAAACGGCTGGGCACAAATCGTTGTGGGTAGCACTGAAGACTGGCTCAGCGCAGAGCTGGTTTTGCTGGTGCGCCGCTTCCTTGGGCAGCTGCGCTGCCCCAGCGGAGGTTTATCCCACTGGGCACGCAGTCAAGCGTCATTGCAGTGTCAGCAGCTGTGTGCCAGCTCAGATGCTACCAGTCTATTTGTTAACATTGATGTGGCCTAAGAGTATCCATACGGGGTAGCACTATAATTACAGCAGTATGATTGTAGAACTCTGTTTGTAGCATATTTTGTAGTGTAGGCAAGCCTTTGTAAAAACCGGGGCCTGCCGGTGTTATCATGTGAAACCTTCATTCGTAAAGTCCCATTGACTTCCCCAAGTGCAGAACTAATTGCATGAGAAGGATCTAAGGGGTTTAATCCTTCTCCTGATACTTCAGTGAAAATTAATTTCTTATATATTATGTATGAGTAATATATTTCTGTTTGTGCATTAATATTAATATTGCATATTTTTGAGCACAAGTTCTATTCCATAGGATTAAATTACCTTGGTGAGTAATAGCCTAGAATTCTGTAGGAATAAAGATTGAGTTGAAAGTGGACAATTAAGGGCAGGGGGAAGGTCCTGAGTCACACTTTAGAAAGTGAAATTAATCAGCACTAATTTTCCATAGTGTGGGAGAAAAGTAGTTTTAATGTTTAACTCAAACAAAATAAGGTATATAAAAAGCCCCCGATTTTGCCTTTCTGTTAAAATCCAGAGAGCTTTTACAAAATTTGTGATGGAGAAAAGAGACAAAAGAGTATTCTCTTGTGCGTACTTGCAAACTATTAATTTTATTGGGCTACATCTGTTGCTGATTGTTGGTGAAGAAAGTAGTGGCTTTATTGCACGACAGTCTGTCTCAGTGTGCCTTTTTTTAAACAAAGGGAAAAAAGCAACTTTAAAAAGAAAGAAGTCTATCAGCTTACTCAGAATATCAGTTTTTTGCATCTCAGACCTGCCAAGTCATGCTCCGCTGCCTGTGCTTTCATACCATGTCATCTGCAAAATTATCAGCGCAGTCTTGATCGTAGTTTCTCCTTACGTCCATAGCCACGCAGCTGCTCCCGATACCGAGATGCTGAATGTTAGGATGTCTCTTGATGGCTTAGCAGCTCTATGGCTTCAGAGGGTCTCAGACTGGCAGCTGCCTTTGATTTTAAGTGTGATGTAAGGAGACATAAAGAGGTGGGGATGCTGACAGAAAGTTCGGTTGCTGATATAGTCAGCCCCAGATTCCTGAGCACTGCCCAGCACATACACTTGCAGTGCTCAGAGGCTCAATCTCAACCAAGATCGGGCGCTAGGATAGAAAAACAGAAAGACAAGTATTTGTTTTTCAGATCCGAAATCAAATTCACAGTCCTTAAAGCCGTTTGTACTCATAAACTATGTCAACCTGATATGAAGCAATTGAAAGAAAATAAATATACAGCCACATGCTGCCAAGTTTTAGAGTCACTTTTCTGACAGGTACCTCACTTCACTACTGAGTTTCAAAGACCTAGAGAGTTTTAAAGTATTAGAGAGCTCGAAGGGAAGCAATGCGATTTTTAAATGTTGCAAGATGTCGTTCTTTCTGCGTGGGGATGCGAGATGTGAGCTAATGTACTTCATCAGCCAGAGGAAGGAAAGATTTGTAACTAAGAGACATTAAAGACAGGTGTGATTAAATGCAGAATCCAGAATGTAAAGGTGAAAGACAGAACAGCAGACCAAGACTTCAAGCAGAGTAGAGAAGGAAGGACTGCTAGGATGCACAGTTGTATTTCTGCCTTAATTCATTTTGTATGTTAAAGCAATAAGTAACCATAATGAAATAAATTAGAAAAAGTAATGTTTTTCTCCATTTTTTGTTCGCTTACCTTATGGGATTGATTGTATTCTCTCTCTAGGCATGTGCACTCAGACCCCGTTAAACTTAAGACCCTGCCAAACAAAAGCAGAAGAATGGAAAAATCTTCATTGCTTTTTAAAAGCAATCAGGAAATACTAATTAAAGGGTGTTGTGTGAGCAATGAGAAGAGTTAGCAATTAGTCAGTCCAAAAAAAATGCAAGATGACAGTGCCCCATAAGCAAGATAAATAGCTAACCATGCAGTGAAACTGGCTAACATATGCCTAGTTTTTTTAGAGCTTAAGGCTGACAAAGTAAGCATCCAGGAAGATAGAGAAGAAATCCTCAGTTAAGGTACTGTCAAAAATAATCTGAGCTATGATGAAAAATGACTAAATGGGAAAATAGGCTGGGACTGTGGTTGCTCTTGTGCCTCATGCAGGACCAAGCACGCTGCAAACACTTAGTAAAATAACGATGTAAAAAATCAGCTAGCAGCATTAGGAGTTAGTACTGGCAAGGTGCTGTAGTTAGTGTGCAAGTTTTAACTTGGTTTTGCGTATGATTTGTTGGAAGATACTCACTTTCTCTTATCAGGTTACCTTTCTGTTCCTTCAACAGGTTGAATTAGCTCCACCTGTGATTTAATGTGAGGGAAACTGTGATTGAAGGCTTGGTCTGGGAGAGTGGATTGGGAGGATGTGGGAGGTGTGGCATCTCTCTCCTTTTGGCAGCAGCAGGTTGTCTTAGCTGTGTCATTGATCCATGCCCCTGGTCTGTGCTGAAACTGAGTGGAAAAAGCCTTAAAGTCCCCTTTACTGGTGTGACAAGGGTAACCAGTGTACCTAGTTGTAAACAGGAGGTTACTGTTAGGTTAACAGGTACATGTCAAAGCCATTTTTGGTGGTGCATGCAGGAGAGGTCTGAAAGGAGTATAGAGTAAACTAGGGATGCCTGCAAGCCTATACACAAAAGAGAGAATATGGTACATTAGAAGCTATAAGACATATTTTTTGTGAGTTCTCATGTAGGGAACAAGTATTCAGTTAAAAGGGGGTACAGGAGATGTAGAAATGGTATATGTAATCAAGGAAACCAATACTGTTAAAAAAATGCTTTGTCGTGTATCGTGTGGCATATCCTCCCCATGGAGAAAAACGAAGTATGGTTTAGGTGTAATATAATGGAATATAGTATACGGAAAGTGACTCACAAACACAGAAAAATACCCATCCCAAAATTCTCAGAGAAAGGAGCTGAAGATAAAAAGAAACATTAAACAGATAAATTTAGTCTTTTAGGAAGAGCTATCAACAGCCTGGGAAAAGTCTACTAAATAGACATTTAACTGGGGATGTAAGGATTATGCATGAAATTACTGGTTTGTGAGCTTGATTTAAACAGTGAGGAACATGAGAGAAAGGCTAATCAAAGACATGATAGAAGAACACCTAGAAAGTTTGGATTTAATGAAGGATAGAGGGCAAAGATTCACAAAGGGAGGATTGTGCTTAAAATTTTCAATAAAGAGTATTGTGAGAGAGTAGCCACAAGTGCTGACAGAGAAGCCTATAAACATGATTTACCAGGATTTTAGCAAAGCTTTTGAAACAGTATAGCACAAAAGACTAATCTGTTGAGTGAATAAGTATGGCATAGGGAGATATACTTTGTTTGATTAAAAAAGAAAAGAAACACTGACTTGAGTATAGAAAGCATAGGAGTCTTGTGAATTGAAGCAGGTTAGGTTGGAGGGGTGTGAATAATGGAAAGCCTTAAGAATCATTATTTGCACCAATTTTGCTGAATTTATGCAGCATATCAGTAGTCTGGAAGAAAGAATAAGTAGTAAGGTGATGAAATTCCCTGATAGTACAAAACTGGGGAAATGTCAGAACAAAATAGGCAGGTGATAAAATTCTTAATGACTTTGACAAGGAGGTGGAGCATGGGCAGATAAGTAGCATATGCAGTTCATTTTCAAGTAATATAATGAGGCTGGGGAGTAGAAACCTCCAACAGTCACAGGGCACGGAAGACTACACAGAAGGATCTTCTGCATTTCTGAATACAACTGTCAGTCCTCTAGTAGGGTATTTATTAGTTGGTTTACTTTGTTTATAAAAGCAAATATAATTCTGGACACAGAATTGAAGTACCAGTTGAAAGACCATATTCTTGGGACGTTTATAAAAGCAGCAAAGCTGCTTGGACGCTTAGGGCACCTTTATAGAAAAGAAATTCTGAAAACTGCGAAGTGACAAGTGAGGATCAGGATAATAATTAAAGGTCTAGGTGACATTAATTATTCAAAAGGTTAGAGAGACACACGCATATGCCCTGCCTGCATTGAAGGTCCAGTCCAAAGCTCATTAAAGGCAGTCACAGAGAAGCTTTGCAAGCTCGAAGACTTTAAGTTGGTTCTGAAAACAGGAATGCAAACGAAGAGGAATGCAAGAGGCAACCAGATTGCCCAATGCTCTTGTGGGACACCTAGTCCAAGCAGTTACTCTTCAACAACAATTTTGAATGCCCTCAGGAATGACTTGGCCTCATATTTACGCTCAGCATGTAGGAAATAAATTGACACAGGTTCTTGACAGGAGGGGGTTTAGCAAAGGATTGTGGGCTTGTTTATTGAAGAGTTTTTTATGAAAATATGAGGCCACAATAATATAAGAAATAAAAGGAAAAAGTTAAACACTTTCTTAATCCCATCTGATAATGTATGTGTCACTCTCCCTAGGAACAAATCTTTGGAAGTTTTGCAACAAGGCACAGTTGAGAGCTCAGTACCGCTTCTCCAATGCAATACTGGTTCTGCTTGAGTCCATATGGAAATGCACTGGGAAGGGTCTTCTGTGGCCCACCCGCCTTTGCTGATATGAAATTACTCTGTAACAAGGAATGTGCGTCTGCTTGTTTTTGTGTTTGGATGAGAGAATGAGAAAGATGTCATGTTTCTGTCTCTCACAGGAGGCTGCCAGGTGTCCTCTGGCAAATGCAGTGGTGGCAGGTGAGGGCGGAGGTGCCCCCAGCTATCCACGCTTCATCATTGTGTGGGGCAGGTGTGCCCTGGAGCAGCAAGGCCTGGGTGCCCGCTCTGTCCTGCTGAGCCCTTCGTGGGCAGAGGTGACTCGGGCAGAGGGGCAGGGAGCTTGGCCAGGGTTCCTCGCTCTGAACAGCTGCAGCGCAGCAAGACAAGGCAAAGGTTGCTCTCCCGGCACCATGCTGCTCCCTCTGTGGAGCCATCTTCTATCACAAAGGGCTGGAGACACTCAAGAGAGATTCAAATTGCTGGAGCAAGTTCAGAAAAGGGCAGCAAAGCTGGTGAAGGGTCTGGAGCACAAGTCTTACAAGGAGCGGCTGAGGGAACTGGGGTTGTTCAGCCTGGAGAAAAGGAGGCTGAGGGGAGACCTTCTTGCTGTCTACAACTACCTGAAAGGAGGTTGTAGCATGGAGGGGGTTGGTCTCTTCTCCCAGGTAACCAGCAATACGACAAGAGGAAGTGGTCTCAAGTTGTGCCAGGGGAGGTTCAGATTGGATATTAGGAAAAAATTCTTCATGGAAAGGGTTGTCGGGCATTGGAACAGGCTGCCCAGAGAAGTGATTGAGTCACCATCCCTGGAGGTGTTTAAAAGATGCATAGATGAGGTTCTTAGGGACATGGTTTAGTGCCAGTGTTAGGTTAACGGTTGGACTCAATGATCTTGAGGGTCTTTTCCAACCGAAATGTTTCTGTGATTCTATAAATGCCTCCTTGAGTCATGACACAATTTTTCTTCTGTGTTGTGTTACACAAGTGCTGCAAGGCTTCTTCCCCAGCTATCCAGGCAAGGAAAACAGAGCTGCAATACCCCAGGGCTCATTTTTGTCATATTGCCCCAAGTTTTCCTTTTGTGGGAACACAGAGTGAGGAGGGGCTGGGTCTCCCCCTGGATCTCACCCCAGTAGGCAATTGAGACTAGCCATGAAGGGCACCAGGACCCAGCAGCTCCACTAAACAGGTGCAAGTCCCATGGCCCTGACAAAGCTTGTGGGACTAAGCTGTAAGTTGCAGTGAAAAAGGGCTTCTGTAGAATGCAAAACATATGGAAATAAGTACGGGGTTTTTGTTCAGCGTGGTGTGAAAATGACTGGGTTTGATCACTTTGAAAATCTAAGAGTAAATGGAATTTACTGAGTTTGCTTTTAAAATAAAAACTTAACCATGCACAATTTTAGACACTTTGAGATGACTGTGTGTTGAGCTAATAAAAGTTGATGTCAACATTTTAGAATATGTTTAGAAACAAAAAAGAGCTAGTGTTTGATCAAGCAGCAGTCCCAAAAACATTCTTCCCTTCATGATGAAAAGAAAACCTCTGTGTGTGATTCTGCAAATATGTCAGATGTTTTTGAAGAGGCTAGTAACTGCTAGTAAATTATTATTTTTTGTTGTTGTCAAATGACTTTATTTTTTGGCATTAGGCTTCAAAAAAATCCCAACCTTTGTATGTGCTGTTATTATGTACATCAGTCATAATTTTGCCAACAATTCTTGACATGCACTCTGCGTTGCTGTACTAACAAGAGAAAAGACCAGCCATTAAGTTTATGTTTCTTTGTTTTTGAACAAAGTCACATATCAGGAATAATGCTAGGGGTATGCTAATAAACAATATATAGTGCCAGTCATCAGGGAGTAAGAAATATTTTCTAACTAGTTCTAAAGGGAAACTATGTTTTAAAAAAAGGGAAGAGTGATTGTTATTTATGCAATATTGTTGTTCTATATGTCAACATCAAAAAGCATCTTGTAAAGAGCTTAGCATAATAAATCATTGATCGTGACTGTCATTATTTATAGGTCTTTGATAGACCTAGATGTAGTGCAGTAAGGTTAAATTTACCAACATATAACAGGAAATCCTTTGACTGAATGTGAATTTCTACCAATGTTATCAGTATTGTCATGAAAACAGAAAGAGAAGTGTTATATCTTTTAAAACAGCAGGCTTTACAAATCGTAACTGTTAAACTAAGTCAAAGCAGATTTGTTTTCTGGGTGCTCATTGATTTAATTTGTCTACATAAGTATCTAACTTGGTTACATTTCAGAAAGCTAAAGTTGATTTAAATGAAAAACAGAAAAAAAAAAAAAGCTTATGATTGTTTCCACCGAGCAGCGATGGAACGAATTTGTTATTGTCATCAAGAACATTAAAATAGCCTCTGTGTATGAGAAACAATGGGAGATTTCTAAAGAGGAACCCACAGGAACACTTAATTTCAGAGCTGACTTTGGTTAGTCACTAATTTTTCAGTTAACTTGGTAAGACAAAATGATATATGTTTCAAAAGTAATATTCCTGCCTATAGGCTTGAAGTAGACAGGTACTTAATGAATGGGCACTTTATCTGTCTGGGACAAGGCATCTAAATTTAGATGCTGGTAGCAAATCCAGCAAGACTTTAAAAATGTTTAGAGTCAGGGAAAAAAACTTTTTTTTTTTCTTAAAGTGATATACCAGCTGCATAACACTCTTCAGAAGTTAAATATATACAAGACAGGCTGTATTTTTGTTGCACATTATCCGTTGAACCCTACTTCTTCCCCAACTAATATATATGCAATCTGCAATTTACTACATTTGTGCCAGCTTTTTGTGACTTTACGTTCTTTAAAAAATACATGTTAGTTTTGTTTTCTTTTATTTTTTGCTGAGGTAGGCAGGGTGCCTGTGGCTGTACAGAAAGATACGTGTCTCTTGAGCTACTGCCTTGATGTGGCAGTTCAGGGCTTACCTTGCCTTCATTGCATCTTCAGAACAACAATTGAGCTCTCCAGGACTGTTACCTTAGGACTTAAGTCCTTGATACTACAATTATATAGTTGAATAATTTTATGAATCTGACTTGTCTCATTAAATGCCCGGATAACTGCAGATTGTAAGTCTTATGATGAAAAACCAAAACCTTACTTTTGAATATACTCTTAGTTTTAACTTTTAAAGCAATGCTTTCCAATATTAAATTTCTGGCCAGTTCAGGTCAAGAAAAATAATAATAGAAAATACAAACACGTTCTTAGGATGTTGAAATGTCTTGGACGAGTGATATACCTTGTAGAAAAATGAAGTAGCAGATCTTCTTTGAAAGACACCGAGACATAAATGAAAAACTTTTCCTGTGCATGAAAGCAAGCAGAGTAATGCATTTCCTGGTTTATCATGAAATTTGATCTGTACACACAATGATTTTTGAGTCAAGCACAAGCTGATGTGGCCAGAAGGGTTGCTCTCTGGCTGGTTTCCAGACAGCCTTCCCAGTTTTAGTGCAGCTTTGCCAATAGATACTGAAGCAACTGCCCGGACACAGTAGCCATTAGTCCAGACTACCAGGGATCCTTCCCTCCTTGAAAGATGGTGAAGCTGATGGACCATTGAAAATGCGCGGTACGGAGCAGGTTCTGCAGCCCAGTGGAGAATGAGGGAGAAGCAGGTCTCTGATTTCTGTGTTCTGCTTCTGGCTTCTCCCCAGTTCTGTAGTGGGCCTAATCTGTTGATACAAAATGAAGGATTCGCGTTGATTTAAGCGTTGTTTGGATCACATCCCACATATCCTCATGACATTTTGCTTTCCGTGGATGTAAAGCTGGTGTTTTAGCACTCCTGGTCTGACAATGGAGTTAGAAGGCTGAAAAAAAACAATCATCTCGACAGAGTTGTCAGGAAACTCAGATAAAAGGTACTACAGAACTGCAGAGTGTTATTGTTTAATATTAATAATTAAGCCTTAATGAAAACACTGCTGGAGAGCTTTAAATGACCACTTTAAACTCAGTATTTCGAGTTATGATGAAATGGTTCCAATTGCATGTTTCAGTAAAATTTATCTACCCTTGTTTCTTTAGAAGAAGACCTACCAGTGCATCAAATGTCAGATGGTTTTCTACAATGAATGGGATATCCAAGTTCATGTTGCAAACCACATGATTGGTAAGTGAAGCACTAAAACTTCTCAAAGACAGATAGCCATTTCTCTTACTCATGATCATCATTGCCTCTAAAATTAAACAGAGTTAAGGAGAAATTAATTGTGCATCCATCAATGATTAACCTAAGCATGATTGATTTTTTTATTCATATTATTAGACTTGATAAAGCATTAGCATATTTTATTTTCTGCAAGGGCTAGTTTAGACTTCTGCAGAGAATTATATATCCACTGCCCGTCAAAACACAGGTGATTAGCAAATTAAACTTCTAATCATTTTTGCATTATTGAAAACAAACTAACAGGAATGGTTAATGAACTGGATGTTAGCTTTCCGTAGAGTTTTAGACAGGTTTTAATTTCAGAAGTTATTATGGTAATGACACTACTGTGTACTTCTCAAGCACCTTGGTACCAAAATCAAAACTGGCGAGTTTTTGTCATTAGGAAACATAAATAATTAAAATGGCCATAAAATAGTATTGTTTGTTGTGTTTGAGCAGTCTGGGAAAAAATCCTAAGTGTATATGTATACAGTTAAATACTATCATTTGTTTGGAAAAATAAGGAATTGTAGTATTCAGTGATGGAATCTGCTCTTTAAGGTACAGGCATTTTAAAAAGTCTTTTAGGATTCCTGAACCCAAGCCTGGCTTGGTGTTTACAAGGCTGTAAATTGGAATAAATTGGAATAAAACAAAAGCTGCTTTTTCTTTGATATTCATATTTTCCTATTATTTGCTTATTCCCCTAGGATTACCCATAATGTTTTCAATTTGGTAACCACTCAATAATAGCACTAAGAGTTCTATCAGCCAATTAAATTTATCAAGCACATCATTTACCCGCTAATAAGATAACATTGCCAGGGTTGTCTCATTTTGTTTTCAGCTCTTTTCCAAATTTCACATTCAAGACAGAAATGGATACTATTGATTTTGTACTCCTGCTTCCCTTACACTGTTTTTATTGTTATAATAATATAAAAGTATGCAAAGCGCGGAACAAACTATAGTTTGGAAGCCAGTAATTACATATTCAACAGAAGAGCACTTACTGTTTCTTTTTTTCATTTTATAACTTAAAAATATCTAGTTTGATGCTCATTTTTTTTTCTTTCAAGGTAACGTGTGCAGATTTCTTCCACAAGCACTAGTAATTTGGCTGCACTGTAAGAGAAAGTTACCTGCCAAAACTTAATAGCCCATTTTTCTGAGTACTTTATTTATAAGTTTTAATACATTTAGAGCATGAACAGTTTATATACTTTTCATAAAAATGAATAAATGCAAATGACGAGCTGTTTTTTAAAGGAGCAGAATGATTTGCCTGTTGGATTAAGCCTTAGTTTTGATATGTTGTGTCTTCGGGGAGGAGATAATTTGAACTGCTTCACAGCATTCAATCTGGGTCAGTAACGTGGAATTTAAAAGTAGGTTATTCCAACAAGAGAACTCACCATTTCTGCTATTTTCTTTGAATCCAGTGCTTGACATGTTCTTAATTGTAGCATATAGTGACACAGAAACGTGTTAGCGAATACGGGCACTGTGGGAAGGGGTGATGCTGGAATGGCAGAGTGGTGTCTTTGCTCGCCACCCACTTCCCAAGTGCCTCATATTCTCAGAACAGGAGCCCACTTCTTTCATGAAATAACTCAGATTTTCTTTTTTTTTTTTCCTCTATTTTGTGGCTGAGTTTTAGTAAAGGGTCAGAATGGGAGGAGAGAAAGGAGAGAGTCAGTAAAGCAGGACAAATCCAGTTAGCTAGCTTTAGCCTGCAGATCTGAAAAGACTGAGATTTTCTTAAACTGGGCTATTAACTGCCTATGTTTTATTTCTAAAAGCTGGATGAGGTTGAATGAGAAAGAGAAGCTTTTAAAAAAAATATGTAATTGTTTTGTCTGTTTTGTATCTAATCATGCATGATATTGCTTCATGACATAACCATAGTGACACAGATTTAAACGTTCTTAATATAAAATCTTCCCAGTGAAATAAAGAAGGAGCTTGCAAAACATGCAGGGAGATTTGCCGGTCATGCTTGTGGTAATCTGCGTTCAGTGGAAGATTCTTATCTGCACTGCCAGGCTTAACAGCGCGGCTCCTAATGATGTAGCCTCGCTAAGCAAATGCAAGGGGATTTTGTGTTGGGGTGGAGTGAAAGGAATATCAACGTTCCAGAGAGTTTTGAATGTGACCTCGGAATTGAAGCACAGTGAAAAATAATTTGTGATCTCCAATTCTGTTAGCCTTCTCACCACTAATTGGATTTTTCTTTAGCTATCTTTCTATTTCACTCTCCCTCCTCCCCTTTAATTTATATCATTGTTCACAAGCCTTTTGCCAAGACCGTGTTCTGTCTAGAGAGAAAGATTCAAGGGGTGACATCAAGCTATTTAAAATTGGCCTTTGTTTATATGCATCTGTAGGTAGGCTTATAATATTTATATATAATACAGAAAACATGCATGCAAACACATTTTTGTGAATATATATAATACATACCTCATATATATACCCATATGCGTGTATATCAATATGTAGATTGAAAAATATGTTAGATGAAACACTTAAGTGAATATTGACTTGTTGACACAGCACATTTCCCAAAGGAAAAAACCGGTTTCTTAAACACATTGGTCCCTCCCTTTTTTTTATATATATCTGATAAAAATATGTCTCCCTGCCCTGCTTTCCCAGTAGGAGATTGGCAGAACAAGCTGTAGTGTCTTGGCTCATTTGGGGAAGGGAAGCTGAGAAAGCTTCAGGAAGAGAAAGAAAGAAAAGGAGGGACTTCAAATATGAGATAGAGGAAGGTAATCTGGGAAGGCAGGCGTTAAACATCAAACAGTGTGATAATCCCTAGATCAAATGTAGGGGCAATAAATGCCTTTGCGGACATCACCACACAGCCTCAGCAACTGGTATTTCCTCTCATAGCAAAATGCTAGCATTGTGTTCTGGTTATTGATGGAGGTAATGTCTTCTTATCTGAAGGATTCCATAGCCATAACTCAGGGAAAAGAGAAAAGCAGAGGCAGCTGAGACGTGGGACAAACAAGAAGGTGGAAAGTCATCTGCCAAACTCCACTCGAAAATGGGTGGGAACCACTGGTAGAGGTACATGCTCAGCCAGCTGAGGAAAGTGGTTGCTGCTCACTGTCCTTTTTACAGTTTGGGAGCCTAGAAAAGTTGATGGTGTCCAATCTAATTGCTGTGCCCCTTGAACATGATCCCAGGGTGTAAGCTGAGTTCATGTTGCTGTCACCCACAGAGAGATGTTGCATTATGGGAGGTCACTGAGGCAAAGATTTCTTTATAACACTCCAACGTGAAACTTAGACTTTTAAATAAGGCAACCAGAATTACTTTGTTGGCTAAAATAGCTCCACTGAGGGCAGGCATTTTTAGGTTGTGTGTATGTGTGTGTTTTTATCTAATCAAATATAATCTCAACCAGACATTTAGCAGGGAAGAGGGATTAGAGGCTATTTGAAAAGCCTCTTACTCTTCTTTGTTAGGAGAGTATATAGTGTTTTATACAGATTTTATTATACGTTTCAATCAATTCCACAAGAGGGATTATGCCACCTAATGGAAAAGAAAATCTGCAGATGACCCAATGAATGTAACCTCAAGTATCTTTGACAACAATACAATTTACATTTGTTATTATACAAGTTATATATTAAAAAAAATCAGAGGGATGGCTTTCCTCAGTCACTACGTGTTCATCACTTCTAGAACTTCCCATTTTAAAACTGTTCCTCCATCTTTAATCAAGTCTTCCCAACGTCTTTGTGGTGGGACAGGGCAATAAGCTTTCTCCATTGGATAGTTGTGGACAAAGAGGCGAAGAAGTGGAATTCCTTGCTTGCATTGAGCAAGTGAAGGTCCAAGAGTTCTGACTGGCAGATCTGTCTGCACATACCTAGACACTGTGCTTTGTCAAGCAATGCTCATGTTTGCTTAAACTACACACTGATTCAAGCCTAGGCTAGGGAATGCCAGCAGACAGAAAGCAAGGCAAACCCTGAGGTTTTTTAAATAGGCCCTCTGTTTAGGCATAACTTTGGACCTAGATGTGAGCATGTACTTTTGTTTGGATAATCGTGAGGATGATTGCCAAATGAAAACCTGTTTGCCAATGTGTGTATTGAAATCTGGTGGTAAAACAGTGTCTCAGCTTTTGAGTGGGAAAGGAGGAAATGTAAATCCAGGTGTGTTTCATATGGGTTTAGGAAGTGCTGGCATAAACGGTAATTCTTCAGCCACCTTCTTTCTTTTACCTTTCCGCCTATGTGGAACACGTAACATTTTTAGCATCTTTCTTTGAGAAAATTCTATTTCTGGGTGTTGGTGTCTGTGGAAGAAAGGGAGGCTTTCTGGCATCCCTTTGTTTTCATCACATAGTTTACAGTTGGCATTTGACCTGAGAGGGTAGGAAGAGAGTCTGCCATTATTTGTGTTCTGTTTGATGCACTCCACTGCTCCTCCTATTATTTTCCCTGTTATTTTAAGGAGACGAGCTAAACGTTTTTCCTTCCACTGATTCTTTTACATCTGTAGTATCCAATGCAGTTCAGTGTAAATAGACTAAACAGTTGCCTAGGATTTTGCACACATGCACATACATAGTGGCTCAGGACTGGGGGAGTTCAGACATGTTTAACTCAGAAAAAGAATTACCCCATATAAAATTATGAGGCTCAACAGCAGTAGTGTAAATTTGTAAACGCTCTGAGTAAAGTGCTGTTAGGCATGAGATAATGTAAAGAGATGACATTGCCAAGAACTATTTATGAAGAGCTTAATTTTTTTCACTCTGATAATTCTTGACCAATAATTACCAGCTTCTAATTATCTATTTTAGTTAGAAAGAAATCTCTATCACTATGGAGGTTGGCATTGCAACTAGCGCATAAATCCCCAAAGAGGTAAATGTGTTCCAAACAGCCACAAACAACTGTCTCATGAAACATAGTGAGCAAATTGCAAGCCGCTGGCTGTGCACAACAGAGCAGCACATTTACCATTGAGGACTGATCAGGATGACAAAGAGAATGATAAAAAGGGGGAAACAGCCACAATCTCTGTAGTTTGCTGCTACTTTTGGTGATGGAGAAAGCAAGCCCCAGTGTCATAGCAAGAGCCACTACCCCTCTGAAGAGTCAGGGAGCAAAGGGGAAGAGTGTCACGGTCAGGACTCAGTACCTTTTTGCAACCCTACTTTTGACAATTTGTATGTAGGTCATTTCCGATAAGTAAAGAGACTTTTCTTCCTTTAACCTTTTCAGTATCATGTATAAAACAAGTTTTGTGAAGTCTGTTGTGGTGAGGGGGGGAGCTTATTTTTGAGGGGAGGATGTTGTGTAGCATTGAGCGAGGCAACAGCTGTGAGCAGGAGGAGGAAACGAAGGGAAGGAAAAAAAAGATGCCACTCACCCAAGTTAGGAAGCAAATGGGAAAACAGGATGAAGCAACCCTGCAGTTGACAAGAAGAATTCTAGTTTACAGCAGCAAATACATCATTAAACCCCAAGTAAAAAAATCTGTGCTGGAACAATTGTAGTTTAAAAAGAAGAGTATATAGAAATTGGAATCTAACATTTTAATTTATCTGCAAAGAAATTTTACAGCTGTGTTTTACAATAACAAGTAATATGTAACCATTAGAGGACGTAAAGACATATCTTAGTGCAACTCATGATTTTTTATTTTTTCAGTGACAGTGATATAAGTAGATAATGAGTATATACGCTTGTGTGTTGTGTGGATATGCATGTTTGCATTATGCATGTATTAACTGCATGCATAATAAACCTATAAAAATAAATCATCTTATTTACCTCAAATATGTGGAGTGTACATGTGGACAACATCACTGATGTGAAGACAAAGAAAATACCTCAGTCGGCTTTCCAGAGCCCAGGAAAATTTTAGTCTAGTTGTAATAGCATGTGGCATTCACAGGTTCTGTTATTTGTCTAATGCCTGGGGTCATTAAAAAACGTCATTTTCCTTTCATGTACACAGAAAGCTGTGCTGGGCAACTAATACTTGTTGCACCATGTTGACCTCAAGTAAAATGTCTTCAGAATGTTAGTTGAATTGCCGTCCAGTAAAACTGATGTTAAGAAGTCTCTCTCACTCAAGGTTTAGGAGAAAAATTATCCAAAGACATGCACCTGCACGCTAGAGGAGGAAGGAGGTGGAGACTTGCTTTTGTCAGTCATCTTGCACTGATTCCTCAGTAGTTAGAAATGGAAATTGTCGATTTATAGTGAAGAGATGGATAATACCCTCTTAGCATCATGAAATCATTTGGATGCCTGGGAATCTCCTATTTACAAGCAGAGCTGGTAAGAAGTTGTCTGAAAGTTGGAGGAAACTTGACCACCTTGTCTGCAAAATGAGGAGATGTAACTGAAATACCCAGAAAAAAACCAGCATTTGGTGTTAAATCTGAGAAGGTTTATTTTGTGAGGAGCTGGGTTACAAAATAGACAAAATCTGGGCTGTTTAATACTAACAGGAAGCTACTCTCCTGTGGGCAATGCTGGCTTATTTGAAAAGCCCATAAAGGGTTTCTGCATGGACCATACAAAAGGGATACTTTCTCTTTAATAGCCATCTGTACAGGAGAGATGAGAAGTGGGCCAGGTCATCTCTCCTCAGCTGTCATGATATTAACGTAGGTAATGGAGCAAGCTCTGTGTTCTGCTGGGTGTTGTTTTTCATAGATGTTCATCGATTTACACAGATAATTCTATTTATTTCTTAGAGTTGGTCCAAGCAAACCAGGCAGAATAACAAACACCAAAGCATTTCAAATGACTTTATCTTTGTTGTTTTGTAATGTAACTTTTGTCTAAAAAATGGTGTCACACCTACTGTGCAGATGGCTGCATGATTTGTAAACCAGCCAAAACATTTAAACAAATGTGTGATCTGGGGATAGATTAAATAAAGGATAAAATGGAGTGTGGACCACAAATTCTAATAATCAGATGATTTTAAGTTGTGTGTGGTGTGGAGCAATGGTAGCAGCGATGGCAGGGAACACTTGCCAATGACAGCAAGGTGCCTCACAGATCTCAGGATGGAGCCCGTGGCCTAGTAGGCCTCAGTTTGAGAGCGGCACATTTGCTGTACAGCTGGCAGCTCTGTATGGGGACATCAGATAAAACTTATGTAAAATGAAGTGTTATTGCTTAGTAGGAAATTGTGCAGAGAGGGAATTTGCAGACAGTAACTGAAAACAGAATTCATGGTACCAATGAAGCAGACTGTAAATATGAAGAGGCTTTAATTATCTGCGCAATTTAACAAAAAATTCAAGACGTATTCGGGAATGGCAAAGGCAGCTGTAAGCACACCAGAGCGGTACTGTTCATGGGGCTGCAGGTGATGTGCGTCACCTATTTGGGGCTGCAGGCGCCCCGCCACCCCCCCAGCCTGGCTGTGGGCTCCCCCACACCGAGCAGCTCTGCCTGGAGCTGACGCTTCATTTCGGGGGCTGGAGGTAGGAACGGTTGCTTGCTTTTTGAGACAGCTTTTACGAAAGACCGTCCGGGCTTTTAAAATCACAAGTGGTTAACTCAGGGCATAGTGTGCAAACATCAATTAATCTCTTTTTTTTTTTTTTTTTTTGAGGGGGTCACCTCAGACTCAAAAAATCCTACTAAAATTGAATGAAAATGTCTTATTATTAAACACTATTATTATTATTAGCAATAATAGCAATGATAATACTACTAATAGAAGCATTGGGAAAACATCCGCAGTACAGACTGGACTTCATTTTGTAGAGAAAAAAGCAAAGCACATGTAAGCTTTAGATTTTTCCTGCAGAAGTGCCCGTGGTGTGAGCAGCACTCGGTGGAGGGGACGATCTCGAAACGTAACACCAGACAGTACAAAAGTTGTTCCTTTCCCTCCGCCTGCTGTAAGATTCTCCTCCGAGCCGCTGCTGTGATATACCGCACACGTTAATACTCAGGCACCAGGGGCTGAATTAATGGCAGGGTGTCAGCCTTCCCTTTTGTTCTTTGCTGCTGACCATTTGTATTGCAGGCTTTGTCAGTAGCCGTAGCACATTCCTCCGGGCCATGTTTAGCTGTCAGCACAGCAGCATTGCTATTCTAAATCGTCCCCGTTCTGAGCTGAGAATCCTCCGACTCTTCGAGGGTGTAAGTCCCGAGGTTTCTCCCCTCGATGCCAGCGCAGGAGGCGAAACAAAAGGAAGCCAATATGGAGAGTGGGTGTCGAGCTTCGGCTGCTCATATTGTTGCATTCGGTGAGCTGACGGAGTTTCGTAGGTCACCTTTAGAATTATGCCTATGACAGCAGTAGCTACCTGCCAAGATTGCAAGGTATCTGGCGGCTCTCAGGATGGAGCCCGTGGCCTGGTAGGCCGCTGTTGGAGGGGTACACATTTGCTGTACAGCTGGCAGCACTGTATGGGGCAGCAGTGTGGGCTGTTAGGGAGCTGGAAAGGAGACAAGCATGAAATTTCTTCTAACCCCAACTCTGTTTTTCTGTACTGTTGGCTGCTTCTCAGTTCCTTGACAAAAAAACCAATCAGGCACCCTTTAATCCGCCTGTGATTACCAGTGGTATAAAAAGAGAAGCATAATGAGGAAAAATGCCTCGTTTTGTTGCCTTCAAAAGCCAACAAATTGGAGTTAACTTGACAGGAAGTGGCTTAATAATTAGATTATTTATTTATTCCTGACACATATCCCCCTGTTACTAGTCTCAGGAGATCCTGTAGATGGTACGATTTTCAAGCTGCCATTACTTCGCTGTCTTCTGTGAACAAAGAAGCTACTGTCTATCAGTCAATTAAATGCACTCTTTAAGCAGAGGCTGAGAAGTCCTCAATGGATAGAGCCCTGGGACATTGTGGCTGATGATTCCTTTCTCTGTACTGTACATCACACTCTCAACTGCGGTCCCCACAGAGATGGAATAAAGTCATGCATTAAAATATCACTTGTTGATTTGTTTGCTAATGAAGAGCCATTGAAATGTTTGTGTATTTCTGTGGCAAAATTGTTGATAAAAGGACTACTTGCTTGCATATCTTACTTCATCTTCAGTAAGCGCTTATTTAAGGCTTACTAAAATTAAAGTCAACAAATTAAGGAAAAAACAGAGAGATGGATAATATTGGTTTACTTGCAATTCACATCAATGTAAATAACACTGAGAGCAGCAAGAAGAGAGGAAGGGGAATAATAGTACTTCAACCATGTCTGTCATAATTTTCTTCATTAGTAACGGTAAGGATCTCTGGTGGTGTTTTCTGGTGTGGTAGTGGGCACCTACTTCAAATGATAAAAATGCTGAAGGATCAATTTAAAAATTACCCTGGACGTGTAAGAATATTATATTTTAAAAACAAAACAAAACCAAAAAACCCCACACAAACCAAAAAACAACTTGATACTTTGTTTCTGCTTTTTGCATTTCTTTTTGGATTTTAAATATGCCTAGCTAACAAAAACTATATTTAGAGATTAACTGTGTGCAACTGGTTACTGTCTTAGCTGAGAAAAGTGCAACCGTGTCAAGTTAGTTAGTGATGCTGGTTAAGGGTACATGTGTAATGCAAAATCAGCAAAGTTGTCTGAAGCTGGGGCTTCTGAGCTTAACACCGCCCTCCCTCACTCTCCCCTCTACCCCACCAGACTTTTTAACTGGATTTCATAATCTCTGAGTATTTGCCCTTTCGCCATTCTTCTTCCAGCCTCCAAGACCCTGGATCACCAGAGTGGACCAGTGTAGAGCACATTTTGGGCCGGGGTGGAGAGAGAAGGTGTTTGAATTTTTTTTTCTTTTTAGAGAAGTTGACAGGTGTACCTGTCTTCACACTGAAAATCATTAACTGGCAATATCCATCTGGAGTTCATGGAGGTCTTACGCTGCTTATCTTATACAGCTATATTTGGTCCTAAGAAATATAGTGTTATAGCAGTTCTCCAGTGAACTAGCTCTGTTCTGAATTTAGCCTCTCTGTGACCATTTGCACCTGCAAATAGAGCCTATAAGTGCTATAATATATGGTTATTTTCTCAACCTTATAAAGAAAGTCACTCATACCAGGATTATTGTTTTCAATGAACTTAACAACAAGCTATAGGGAATTAATTCAAACCAGCCTCAAATTGGTGTGTTTCTTATTCCTATCCTGTTATTCCAACTCATTTTATTAGAAAAAGCTTAGATACTCAGAGGTGTTCTATAATAGAAAATGAATTTGAAACCCATTCATTAATTGGTGATTAATACATTTCAGGATTAGTTTAAGCAAGGCCCTACCTCCTGCCCAGTCAAGTATGTTCTGGTTAATATCCAATTATCTGCACCTTCGTACTTATTATGTCTTAATATTTCGGATATGATAACCAGAAACTTGAGAGTAATGCTAATGAGGAGCATAGAACAGGAATTAACCAGTGACACACTCAATGATCCCTACTGAGGAAAGTAACTCCTTCTGTCTCCTCAGCATAGTGGTCGAGCTACCGCCACGCTTTCAGCAAGCAGTACTTTCAATTGAGCCTTTATGGGAGCTTAGAATTAAATTTAGGTAAAAATCCCTTTTTTTTTTTTGCATGCCTCATAGAGTGTGTATGGTCAGAAAATACTCCTGCACACCCTTTTTCACATGTAGAGTTACTCTCTTTAAGTGGAGACAGTGGAAAACCAATAGTAAAGTGAAATGGTGATACCTACTTAAAATACAAGCTGTTTTGTGATTGAATGCACCCTTTTCTTATATACATGGGTGTATGCATGCATGTGTATATAGGCTGAATGGCCTATTTATCATGTCCTCCAGCTTGTGAGACAGCTGCTTTAGTGACCGGCAAACCAGATACAAATGTCTGTGAAATAAAAATAAATCTAATTGATAAAGGTGAAATGTAAATATTACCAAACTAAAATTTTCCATGCGCAAAAATGTCAAGCCCCTAAAGTTCAATCTCAGGATTCCTGCCTTTGAAAAATTATACGCCCTCTTAATGAAACATGCTAGTAAAACCATGGGACCAACATATCAGTGGGGCAGAACTGAGTAATTCTGTCATGTGGCCTTAAGACTAACTTAATTATAGAGGTAAACTCAATGTATAGGGAGAAGGGAAGAAGAAACATTCCTTTTGGCAGATTTATTTTTCTTAACTAAGCTGGTGTTTGAATACGTTGTGCAATTCAGGGCATTAGGAGAAGCCCCAGAGGAAATGAAGCAGTGGGCAGAGTGAAGGAGACCTGCTCAAAGGTGCAAAGCCACATAACACATTATTTTTATTACATGAATATAATCTGATACGTGTGGTACTTATCCAAGAGACTTTACAGAATATGCTATTCATAGTGTGTTTGACAAAGCTTACTTCAAAACACTGCCTCATTCACTGTGTTTGTACTGAAAGGTACAGGTCTCGTGTTTGGGTTAGACTGCGTGATAAAAGGGATAGTATATTTGTATAATCAAAAGCAATCATAAAACACATGTACACTGGCCAGAGTTAAGGATATGCCTGTAACGTCCTGTTTTGGTTTTCTTTTTCCAGTGCCTAGCCTTACCATTTGAATTTTCTCTCACACAGCGCTTTATTAGCATGTTGTAGTTCGGGACCTCAGTGGTATATTCTTAATATCTCGCCGTTTGGCTAGGTACCCTTTTTCCCAACCCTCTCGCAGGCGACCTTCACAATGAACCCACTGTGCTTCTGGCTTCATTGCTTTTCATTGCACACCTACGCGAGTGCCAAGACGTTAGATAACTGTGCAAAAAAAATTCCCCCCTGAGCCCCCCAGATGAGACTCCTGCTGAGCACTGGGTAATTCATTGAACAACTTGGGAGATGTTGATGTTTACTGCCTCATTCAATTAGTCATTCAGAGGCAAAGCAGCCTTCCATTTGCTTCGAAGTTTGGTTAAAAAGCCTAACCCAAATATCACTTAGTGCAAAGTGTGATTCGCAAACTGTCATAACATGATCAAATCAAAACCAATTTTCACCAGAACAGTTAAATACTCTTCTCTTCAGCTGAGTGACATTTCCCTGCCAAATTTGAACTTTTAACCCACGTTGTTCCTTGTGTGCTGTTATTCTTCAAGTCAGAATTAAAAGGGATGGTATTTTTAACCTTTTTTTATTAAAATATTGCCGAGCTTAAAGAAAATGAAGACTAAAATGAAAACAAAATGAAAATAAAATTAGTGAAAAATTAAATAAATACACTTGGGCAGAGAGCTAGCCTAGAAAGCTTAATCTTAGGGATACTTCTTAATATTTGAACTCTACTTTTACCTGCTGCTGCAGTTGCACCATTGATGGAGTGTGCCTGGCAGTACAGACCAGAATTGTACCGCCAGGAAAAATCCTTCATGGTGGTGCATGGGAACAAATTAGGTGACAGAAAATAGGACTCTAATTTCTATGATATGTCACCTAGGTTATCGTATTTTACATCAACTGCTGCTTTTGTGCTGCATGTGCATCTCTTTCAATCCTTGCAATGGGTCCTCCAGGCCAGCCTTTTTGTGAGCTGGTGATTTTGTTTGTCTGCTTCAACCTAAAGCTTCTGTAGAAGAAGTTCTCTTCTCTGACAGGAGAAGCACTCTCGACACACTCTAGCTGCCCTTTTTTCTTAAATGTGTCCTTGTCATCCATCTCTTTAAAAAGCAGATGTGGAAGGCTCTTTGACTCTGAATTCTCCTACACCATTATCTCCCACAAAACACAAGTAACTTTTTCATGGTGTGACACAGTCTCTCCCGCTCTCCTTTTGCTGTATAGTGTTGTCCTTTCTTGTTTGGAGGGGGAACTCCTTTTTTCCAAGTCTTTGCTTGACAGGCTACAAAGGCAATTTTTGGTTCAGAATGTCAAAATAGAAGCGTTAATGAGTGAAAGTTTGTGGTGGTTCCAGCATTCTCAATGACTTTGTCACTAGCCTAGACCAAGTCGTTGAAATGTGAGATGGAGGCAGTACTTACCCACAGAGAATGTTGAAGACAAATTAGTTAATGTAAACTAAGAAGGAAAATTATTGTAATACTGTAAATAACAAGCTATTGAAATATTTGTATTTTTTATTATCTTTTGGCTGATGGGGAATTCTGCTGCTTGCCTTAGAGCTCCCAAATTTGGTTCATGTTTCCTAACTATTTCAGAGGCCAGTTTTTAAAAAAATTGTTCGTCCTTTTTTACCGTATCATCGCTTCTCACAAATGCAGTCCAGTTGATTTCTATTCTTGACATCACCTTCTCCACACAACAAAAATTGTCCTTCATTTCTTCCCCAGTCAGAACCAGTTAACAGAAAGAGAGCTGACAGAAATGGTGGTGGCTTCCTTGTGTCAATGACATTGGCTTATTCCTCTTCAGAATTTGTCCTTTGTCACTGCAATTCTGAAAGTTGCTTCAAGGTCCATCTATTCTGCAGGTCCTGTACCCTGCACGAAGCTCTTTCTCGATTTCTATATATTCTGCTATCATATGAAAACATTTCTCCCTTGCCTAAACCAGTTGCATTTCTTTGTCTTCCTTGGCTATCATTAATTTGCAACCAATTATTGCTGTGCTTTTGTAACAGATTTGTGGCTTCACACTATAAAATGTGTTGGCAGTCTTTAGCTTCAGTTGCTTATTGTGGCGTTGGCCTAAGTCTTGTAAAAATGACACACTTGTGCACCTTCAGGAGAGTTTTCGTTTTTCGTTATTCTCTGCTGAAATTACCTTCTTTTTCATCTACAGTCCTGATTCAGTACCAGCTATAGCTGGCACCACAGATCTTGTAGCTTTAAATAGTATGCCTTAATATTGCCCCCTTTGTATACTGTATTGTAATGAAGCAACATCAGTAAATTGCAGTGAAGGGTGATTGTTGCATGGGGATGACTACTACACCTTGGGGTCCATTTGCACCAGATTATTTTTTTATTGTTGTTATTACAACCCATCTTCTTTACTCTCTTGATGCCAAACTTGCTGTTGGACATCCACGCAGCACAGGGGATCTCTAAAAACGTTTTGGACATCAACTTGTCTCTGAGGTACACACCAATGATTGTTCAATTCCAGGCTCTGGTGTCCTGGGTGGCTTTGCAATACTTTAGTGATGCCAGCTTGGTCCATTCACTAGACTTGCGATGTTCTTTATCATTTGCTCTTAAAAAAATGAGTTCGTTGCTGATAGAAGTGACAGGCATTTCTTGCTAACCATTTTCTGACAGGAACAATACTAGATTTATAACAGGTGGAACATGCTTTTTCCCTTCTTGCTATTCCCCATACATTTTACAATACAGAAGAGTGCAAAAATGATTTTGCTTGAGCTGTTTCCTTTCCTTTTGGCTCTGTGTTCGCATTCAAAGGAAGAATTATAGCGGTGGTGTCTGTTTATCATTGAGTGCCATGAGCTCAAGGAACCTTCTGCAAAATTCATTTTCACTCAAGTAATAGAAATTATTATTGTTGTAAAGATGTAAATATTTTAATAAAGACATTTTCTTTTCAAAAATCTTTCCAACTTACAATTTAGACATTGTCTAAATACAAGCAAGGTAAGAGTACAGATTTCTGCCTTAGTTGTACAAGAAGCAGCCTTCAGTCATGAAGTTTTTACCTGATTTGTCAGATGATAAAGTGGAAAATAAGCAGTGATTTTGTATACGTGGAGGCCAAGAAATTGTCCTGTGTTCTACAACTTGTTCTACAACATCAAGCCTGATGCTTGATGACTTACGCTGTTGATATTTTTGGCAGCAACGTTCCTGCCACCCCTCCCACTGCAGCTCGGGGACTCGGTAACCCCTCTGGTGCTCTGCTAAGGGGTGGGAGTTGAAGCTCCAGCTCCGTTGTGTGACTTACACAGTGTCGAGGCTCTTGCGTATGTCATCTTGCAGTGCCAGAAGCCACATTCTTTGGTGCTGTCCTTGCTGGGACTGTTTGCACAAAGAGAAGTGTCCCAAAGCGGGAGAATCACAGGGTCCTCAGGCTCACTTCTGTACCCACATCTGTGTCTCTTGCACACAGTAGAAGTTTCAAATGGGCTGGCGTGGCACCACTGTACACTAGGAACTGTAATGGAGAGGTCTGATCCTGAAAACACGGAAGTATGTAGATGATTTTATTCACATGAATAGAAGCCACAGGCTTCCTTTTATACAGGAATAAGGCTATATATGTTCTCAAGTGTTTGTAAGATTGGGGCCTAAATTGCAATACCGGGTGGTATTTTAACAGTGTGTTCTAAATGCAGAAAAAAAAAATCTGTCTTCCATAATGAAGTCATCATCCCATTAAAACATCTTTTTTTCCCTCAGTGATACCAAACATGAATTTCAAGCTGTAATTTGGATTTTTTCCATCCTTATGAAGATGACACATTTTTTTCATTGCAAGGAAGCTTTTTTTCCCCGTTTCTTCTTTAGCTTAATACTGTGGCTGTGTAGCACTCCCATTTAAATCAGGAATTAGAGCTGACACACCTTGAATTGAACTATCAATTCTTTTAAAACTGACGCCAGTTCCACACTATTCGGTCGTACAAACTTCCGATTATGGGCCAGAGAGCATTGATTTTTAGCTGTCATTTCTAGCACACACACTGTAGAATTGAAATTTAAACCTTAATCCACTCTTTAATACAATTAATTTTTAATGTGCAGTAATACTAATTGAAATAGCCTGAATTTAGTAAGTCACCACAAGACATTTTCCAAAGCAGGAGTCTCCACTGAGAGCTGGAAGGACAGATAATCATTGTTACAGTGTTTGCAGTATAAATACACACTCTGCAGGCAATTCCATGCCAAGAGATTTTTTTGTTAGTTTATATTAATATATTTAATTGTGGATTTAAATTTGTTTCCAGTGATTCCTACTGACACACATCTTTTGTCATGAGTCAAGTTACTTTGATTTTATTTTCATGGACATGTTTATTTTTATAGAATATTTTCAGTCTTATGTCTATATTTTTAATGTGTTTCTCACCATATTACCTAGTTGTCAAATGCATTGTGATGCGCAAAGAAACATTTGATCTTCTACCTGTAAAATGGTCAGGCATGCAGTTTCTATGTACGATAAACCAAATCTGCATGTTCTGTACCTGACTCTTTTCCCCTAGGTTTGCCTTTCATGTAATCAATATATCTGTGCCAGCCCAATTTCACTACATCACTTCTAATTTTCAGACGTGATCTTTTCAGGTATTTTAGCAGGGAGGATGGGGAGGGGTTTCTAACTGCAGAGGAACAGATCTTACACAATTAACCGAGGAGGGATTTAATCATTTTTATAATAGCAAGATGCCATTGCTACATTTATCTGGTAAGAAGGAATACTTCTTAGAATGCATCAGTTCTTCTGATGAATGGGCTTGTACAGTGTTCAAAGTGAGTGCCAACATTAAGTGAAAAAAAAAGGTCATGTGCTTTATATCATCCTTTCATAGCTTTCACATTACAGTATTTAATAAGCCAATAGTACTGTTAAATATTTAGCAAAGGTTCCCTCAAAACCTTGCCATATATTTAAATGGGATTTTGAGACATTTTGCAGCACATAAGTAAAAATTATGCTTTAGTTCTTGAAATGGTTGTAACATAGCATATTTCCTAAAGGAGATGCAGGACAACATGGCATAAATACATTCAGCAAATTTCACACCCACAGAACACCAGAATTGATTCCCATTTTTCGGATTAAGGGTTCAAACTGACTCCCATTTTGTCAGAAGAAAGCTGCAGTGAGTTTATTTGTACAGAATATTAAAACAGTATTATAGCATTTAGTAAAAACCCTGCAACTCACAGTGTGATATTTTAAAGGCTCCTTACCAGTGCATCATTTGTAACAATGAACGTTTTCTGAGTTGGGGGTGAGAGAAAAGCAAAGATCAAGTTGTTACCTTCTTCTGAGACTAAGACAGTACATCACTAGGTAACGCTTTTAGGTTCTGTAGTATGCAAAACAGAGATTTAATAACATAGTTGCTGCATGATGTTGTTAATCAAACAATAATAAATCATGAGAAACCCTGTCTTCTTTGACAAACGTCTTCATGTTTCAGATCCTTGTTGTATGCTAATTAATCCTCAGTAAGTACTTGTATATTAATTAAACGTCTTGCACTTAAAATACAGCCAAGCCCATTTATACTGTTTAAAGAGGTGTATCTCATGTTGTCTTCGGAAGGAACTTGGGTTCGGTGTGTGATGCAATGGGCATTCTCCTGTTTCTTGGGACGGCGCGCAGATTTTAGGTGCTGTGCCTGGTTGGCACCCTTTTCCCCCTCCCGTTCATGTTTAAGAGTAGGGTGCCGAGGTTGGGTGAGCCTGTGTGGGTGTTAAATCAGCAGGTTCACTGCCGCCGTTGCTGCCTGGAGGAGCACGGTCCTGCCCCGTGCAGGGGGAGAGTGGCAGGTATGGAGCAGCTTTGCAGGTGCTCGGCTGCCCGGCTGGAGGCTCCTGCTTCTCTGATTCCTGGGGATGTCCCCAGTCCTCCTACTCATTACTTAGTCTGTGAGCCGTGTGCAAGAATTTGGTCCCCCTGAAGAACTGTATTTTCAGATGTTCTTAAAAAGAGAAAGGCTATCTGTAGTGGGCGTAAGGCACGCTTAGTGTTGCACGTAGTGGTCTAACCCCCAAGGGTGGAAGGCAGTGGTTTTCTGCAAATTTTATTTTCATTTTGGGTGAATATATATGTAAATCTCCCATTTCACTAGCAGCTAATACCTGCTTTTTTAAAATATTGTAGAAAAATAGCTCACTTTCAAAGAAATAGCAGTGTAGCCTGTTTACAATTTAATTGAGTTCTATTTAAAATGTTGGATTTATTTTGCTTGGGAAATCATGTTCATATGTATGGCGTATTTGTTTAAGTATTCAAAAAATTAGGGTGTTAATTGCATGCATGTGTGTGTATATAGAAAAGTCTATATAGTTATATAGAATAGACGTATTTAATATGCATAGCTTGATGTATGTTGACCTCAGGTTACGAGAGTAGAAAATCCCATTTTCCAGCTTGTTTCAAATGTAGTAAAAATGCTGCTTCAGTTGCTTTATGCTACTCACATTGGGAAAGGTGCTTATACTGTGATAATTATCATCAAGGAATATTAATGCGTTCAGCATTTGTAACCCAAAAACTCATTATAGCTTAAGCTGTGCATCATCTGTGAAGAGAGAACTTTGCCAGAATTCGCTCTTCACAGGGGTTGCCTCCTGCTTGTGATGGAGTGGTCAGAGTATTGTAAGAGGTCACTTAGGCTATTTTTGAAAGCTGAAGTTTTGCAATTTTTGATTCACTACCTTCTGTCTAAATTGCTTAGCATTCTTTCCCCCCCAAAATTTGCTTTTTCTAATTGAATGCCTGGTGAAGTGCATAAAGCTAAAAGATTACATCTCATTATGTACAAGAGGCTAAAGGTGTAGATATAAATATTGCACATCAAGGTCATGGAGATTTCAGGGTCCATATTCCACCAGCATACATGGAATACAAACACCATGTCACTCATGCTAATGGGAACCAGCCATTCCAGTCCTGTGGTCTTTGATAAGAATCTGGTTTCTAACTTGTGTTGAATTGTTGGTGCTTTTGGTAGCAACTTCCACTTCAGTAGTTATGTATTCTGGGACCATATTTTATTTCCTTAATCTATTTCACTATGAAAAATAGAGTTTATCATTTTTACACCTCTGTTGTCTTCTGGGCTCTTGAACCCCCAGTTTAACAACCTTCACATTTCTAAAATATACTTGGGCAGCTTGTTCAAAGCATCAGAGCCCAATTCTTTCCTCACTTAAGTTTCCCATCAATGTCCCCCAGTTGACTGAGCTGATTTACGTTAATGTTGTTGAGAGGAGATTCAGTCCTGTAAGGGTTATTTCGTATTTTCATTAGTATGTCTTGTAAGAATCTATATGTGGCTGTACATTACAGTACCTGAATATATGCTCAAGTGATTACAGAATAAGATGACTGAAAGTTCTAAAAATAAATAATGCCCTATAACAAAGAATTTATTTTTTGTTGGCTTGTAATTGAAATCTTCCTCCCAACTAAGCAGTCTTTGCAGATGAATATCATGCTTCCACTTTAGTAATGAAGACTGTAGCAGAACCAAAATTGTGTTGTTCGGTGCTGTTGTTTTTTCTGGAATTTTTAATATGGCCAGGTTTTATTATTTCTCCTCCCCAATATTGATACATTCCTTATCATTTCTCAGTCTTAATATTGCCTTATGTTGCATGTTGTAGTTTGCTTTATGCTAGGCAGGGAAGACTGGCTTTCATGGACTGCTTTGTTTCTGAGGTCAAGATGTGAACCTGGCCTTGCTCCTGGGAGGACTGGAAAAATCTATTTCATAACTTTCTGCAGGCCTCAAAGAAGGCTAAGAAGAAAAAGACAAAACCCACAGGCTTAGTTTAGACCTGGGAAAGAGTTGGATTCATCAGTAGGAAAGCTCGCAGCTGATCAGCTTTTCTTGTCGTGAGGAGTCTCTGCCGTCGGGGCAAACTCCACTGGTACGGCAGAGCTCTGGGGAGCCCTGGGAGGCTTTTAAACACCCACATGTTTGTCCAGAAATACCTGACTTGGTAATACAGAACAAATCTGCTGAAGTAAGAAATTGCTTGCCTATTAAATCACAAAAATGAAGGGCTCGAAAGATAGGCAAACGCGGTCCTCGTGGGCTGGGGGCTTGCCCAGTTCAGCGATGGGGCATAACTTTGGTTTGTGCAGTAGAGTGCTAATGCCTCATAATGAATGGCTGCCTTGAACCAAAGAGAGATTCTCAGCAGGTGAGAACACCGTTGATGGGAAATAATATGGTACCATATCTGCTGTGTGGATGTAAACTTAATAATCTCTATGAATTCTCAGTAACCCTGCTTCCCTTCCGAAGAAATGTTATGAAAAGATTGCTTCCAAATCCTTCAGACACTCACTGTTCTTGTGATAGATGCCTTAGTCTTTACCTTGAGGGGCTGGAAATGAATGTGTGCTCTTTGCAAGAGATAAGGATGTAGACTTTAGAAGGAGCAAATTGTATTTTCGTGTTTAAGTTCACCATTTTCACTTGATGTGGTGAAATCCAAATGTGAAGAATTGCTTTTCAACATTTTTTTTCCATCTTCTGTATCTCAAGACCTCTGAGTTATTATGCTAAAATGTTCTATTACACGTAATAAAGAAATGTTGGAAAACTGGAAATAGAGCAAGATTGCCTCCATCGATTTGGCTGTACTTGGATTGCTCTAGCTACATCTTAAATCACAAAAAAGGGTCATCTTTGTGCAACATCATAATGTTACTGAAAAGACCAAACAATCTGCATTTGCTGAGGGCATGACAAATGAAACCATTATCCAATTTTAACAGTTCCTCCTTTTAATCAAAAGAGAAAGTGGTAGGATTGATTCTTATCTCACTTACAGCAATACAGTGAGCTACCAAGCAGGTGATTTTGATGAAGTGGGAGCAAATGCTTATGCCAAAGCAAGTCAAATCAATATTAGGTCCAGCATTTGTTTTAAAAAATGTTAGCAAACATTCGCTCTATCTTTATTTTGCACTTTTTTCCCCATTTTTTTATCTATGTGTCAAAATTCATGTTAAAATACTGTGAAAAATAGGGACTGATGATGAAGGCAGCATCTGCTCTTCAGCCAGACCCAGAAAATACTTGCATAATTTTTAAATTCATCTGGATTCTATTCTATGCATGGGTCTTTTTTTTTTTTGATATTTAAAATCTTAAAGCTATCTGATTTTTTTTAAACAATAGGCTCCTTATATTAAAAAAATAAGTAAGTACTGTGTTTGTCTGTGTGGTTTGTTTTATACAAATCCAAAAGCTCAGAGATTTATTATATGTGTAAACTCAAAACTGAGCAGATTAGATATTGTAGCATGATGTTCGAAGGAGAGCTA
>NC_088246.1:116759394-116761894 GCF_036013445.1 Caloenas nicobarica | reverse complement strand
GTAGAGACTAATGTTCATGCAAAATGGAGTGATATAATGTGTAATGATTTTGTTATATGAATTTTCAGTCCCTGGAGAACAAATGGAGACCTACAGATGCCTTCAGTTTAGATCTCATTTGCTACCTGACCAGAGTGGGCAGAGGTGAAAGGCCAGAATATAATTTGCTGAGCCTAGCAGCCTGTGCTGGTCTTGGAGGTTGTCTGTCACAAAGACTCATTGATACTAAAGCACAAGACACATTAGAATGTATTTATTTCTATATTTATTCATATTGTTTGCTGGAGACTTTGGGGGGATTAATTTTAAAAAGGTAGCACTGTGGATGGGCTTCTCCTTGTTCAGCTTAAATTTGCTCAGGAGGTTTTTAAAGGTAATACCTATGGGGCGAGTGTCAAGGTTGCCTCAACAAGCCACAGCACGGAGTATTTTTGGTTGCACAGACTAATCTCAGCAAAATAATGTTTACAGGTTTAGTTGATGAGTATTCCTCATAGATGTCTAAAGGAAAATGAGCATATTCTGCCTGCTTTTCAGGATTTTTTTTTACTAACAATAGTATCCTACAACAGGTTGATCCGCAAGTGGTAAATATATGGTAAGGAAGGAAGGAATTACTGAAATGGATTAAAGATTGATTTGGGCAAAGAATGCAATAGAGAAATCAGAAGATATAAAACAGTTTGCTTGGGCTGACCAAAAGGTCAGTCTTCACGACTTTGTCTTTATTCCTTACTCCTTTCTTCATGTCTTTTCCACTCCCATTTGGCTAGGTTCACTGTCTCCATTTATCTCCATTTTTCCAGAAGTTAATCCCTGGGGGGGGGAAAAAAAAAAAGGGAATCAGTAATGTCCCTGTCTGTATCATTAACCCCTTTTTGCCCCGGTTACCTATCATAACAAACCCGTCCAGCAAGTAGCGCAGCACAGCGGCAGTTCACAGGGCCTTAGTTCTTTTCCATCACTTTGTATGGCTGGCCCACTGGGTTCTCAGGCAGGTCATTAGTGCAGCAGAAATATAAAATACCTTGGCCCGAGACCCCGTGCCTTGAAGTTGCTGAAAACTTCTGTTTCTGAAACTACACATGCGGGCGCAGGGGTTTAGCAGCGTGTGTAACGACTTGCAAGATCAAGGCCCAAAGTGGGAGATCCTCATGTGGCAGCATTCATTGAGCAGAAAGAGTCACACTGCCAAGGTCCAGCTGGTAAAAAAGGGGCTTGTAACCGTATTATGAAACATCTCCTGCGACCATACAAAGTGAGGTAAAGGATAGTACAGCACTGAATTAAAAAAAAAAAATAGTTTCAAAGGCACATTTGGTATAAAGATATTTTTTAATTCTTGAAAAATACAATGTGAAGACAGAAAAATGAGACCTATTTAGTTTATGGAAAAAAGTCGGAGTAGGGATTTAAGAGAGATGGATTATATTCCTAAAAGGAAATCAGTTTGATGCCAGTCAGCTTTTTGAAGTAGCAACTAATTTGAAAACAAAGGGTTCATGACTGAGGCTGTAACTGGACTACAGCAGACAAACAGTTTAAAAGGGAATATTTTTCATTAAAAAGGGTGGATGGAATATGGAGCGTTCTGCCAAAGTCAGCAGTGGAAATAAGCAGAGGGAGTTGGACACATTTTTGGAAAAGAAGGGAGTACTGGGGTACCGCCACTAGCTATACTGTGGGAGCCAAGGTTGGGAAACATAGTGCAATTTGTACATGATCTGTTTATGGTAGAAATATGGCGCCTTCCTAAGTTTTTCACCTGGCCTTTTATTTTTCCATACATGTCAGCATCTTTTTGTTGCTTCAGATTAATAATATATTTTTTAAAAATCTTCCTTCTTTTTAAACTGTAGGATGCAGAAACATCTGTGAGAGGAAGGTAAAACATAATGTAGGTTTCAATTGCTACTCTGCAGTATTCAGAAAAATTGCTAGCTGTATGATGTCGATGGCTAGAATTAATTTTTTTGTAAGTTAAGGTGTAACAGCTTGATAGTAAATGCCATCAAAACCCACTGTTGCAAGAATGCCAATGTTGTTCTTCCTTCATTTTCACATTAGGTTTAATTATTTGCTGGATTTTAATACTAGTCGGTCATTCTTAACATCATTGAATTAACACCGAACCCTATATTGGTAAAAAGCCTTATGGTGCCCCATTTTATTATAATAGTGCAATACAGATTAAAATTGCATCTGTTAAGATTACATTGTGTGTTTGGATTATGGGAGGCAGAAGCACAATAATCTCTGCTGAATATAACTATTGAAGCCAATAACCTGTAACCAATCACACAGTTCTTCTGTTGAAAAATGTGAACCAGAAAGGATTACATCTTGGAAAAGATCATAAATCTGTCACCACTAATGTAATCTTTACAGGAGCTTTGTAACTAGTTAGCGACTAAAAGAGATCATTACTTCTTTTGCTATAATTACAATCATAACACATATTTGATATTTTATAACTTTCTTTGTTCAACAGCAAATGCAT